>NC_069008.1:13248939-13258018 GCF_001194135.2 Octopus bimaculoides | reverse complement strand
CCAAACAGATGCATGATATGTCACTTAGTCAAAATTAGCCCTTCATTTGCTCCACAAATCTTTTGTTATCAATGCTGCACTTCCCTGTTCATTCTCACTGCGTGGTACCTTGGGCAAGTGTCTTCTACTATAGCCTCGGGTCAACCAAAGCCTTGAGTGGATTTGGTAAACAGAAACTGAAAGAAGCCCATCGTATATATGTATATATATATAAATATATATATATATGTGTGTGTGTGTGTATCTGTTTGTTCTCCCAACATTGCTTGACAACCAATGGTGGTGTGTTTATGGCCCTGTAACTTAGCGGTTCTACAAAAGAGACTGATAGAATAAGTACTAGGCTTAGTCGTGCTGTCAGTAAGGTGAGAGTCGGCCATGAATACAGTGGTGAATTAAGCATACAGGTAAGGGATTATCAGGGCTCAGTTGTCAGCCCATTAATATTATATTCCTATTCATTATAATCCTCCAGGCCATGACAAAGGAATTCAAAACTGGGTACCCAGCCTGAGAAAGAGAGAGGTATCAGGAATGAAGACAGAAACAGGTCCTGGGGTCGATTTCTTTGACTAAAGGCAGTGCTCCAGCATGGCTGCAATCAAATGACTGAAACAAGTAAAAGAGTATCATCACTTAACATTCACCTTCCATGCTGGCATGGGTGGGACGGTTTGACAGAAGCCTGCACCAGACTTCAGCAACTCAGCAGAGTGGGCTTATTGTTTTTTACATGGCACATGCACAGGTAAGGTCAGTTTTGGAAAGGTTTTGTTTACACCTGGATGCCCTTCTGAATACCAACCACTTTACAGTGTGGACCAGATGCTTTTTAAGTGGCACCTGCACTGACAGGGTCACCAAGTCACCTGCAAGACAAATCTTTTGAGAGGGGAGGGGGAATTTGAGGAGCTGATCTTATGTCAGATGATGAAAGGTTATAGTGAAACAGAGGCAGAAACAGGTGTCTTGCTGCAGAGGAGGTACAAGGTTACCCAGCCTGAGAGAGAGATCAGGAATGAAGACAGAAACAGGTGCGTTAATCTACCTGTGATTCCACTGTATCTCTTATGTGTCCATAGTTTACACTGGGTGCAGCAAATAGAATTTCTTCCAACTCCTTTCCTACATATTGAGCAGGGCCATTTACCTGATGGGGAGAGAGTTTTATCTTCTTTCTTACTAACAACTTTGGTCTTAGCTAGGTTAACTTTAAGGCCCTTTGATTCCAGGTTTTGTTTCTATACCTGAAATTTCTTCTCCAATTCTGCTAAAGATTTTTCAATAAGAGCAAGGTGATCAAAGTATAGAAATTCCCACAGGTACCCAGTTTTGAATTCCTTTGTCATGGCTTGGAGGATTATAATGAATAGGAATATAATATTAATGGGCTGACAACTGAGCCCTGGTAATCCCTTACCTGTACGCTTAATTCATCACTATTCATGGCCGACTCTCACCTTACTGACAGCACCACTATACATGGATTGGACAGCTCTAACAAGCCACCCTTCTACTTCCTTAGAGACCACCATATAACAGAGTGGGGAACTCTGTTGAAAGCTTTCTCCAGGTTGATGAAGGCTAATTACAATGGCTTGCGTTTGGTCAAGTACTTTCCCTGCAACTGTCTCACTAGGAAGAGACTGAAATTGAATATCAAGAGTCTGAAAAATCCGATGAAGAATCCACACAAACAAGGAGGAAGTATAGCAAAATTGGAACTGCAACCAGGTTAGTAATATCTTCCAAGCTATCAACCCAAAAAGCAGCAACTTAAGTAATGCAAGATGGAATTCTTGAGCAATACTAGCTCTTTTGGCATTTATTCTCCTACCAGAGAAAAAGAGTTTTGCTTCTCAAAACAGATGTATTAGTATAACGCTCGGGAAGTGAAAAAGTCTTTAACGTTTCGAGCCTATGCTCTTCTACAGAAAGAAACAAGGAGAGAAAAAAAATGTGTGTAGTGGTTAGCGATAGTAATTTTTTGAAGTTTGTGTTCTATTGGGTTGGGACAACCAAAACTTGTTAGTTACTATGGTGACGACAATACCTATCTATGTATCTATCACTCTCTCACTCCTGCTAAGCACATCAGACAAAATGCTTAGCAGCATTTTGTCTGGCTTTACGTTCTGAGTTCAAATTCCTCTGAGGTCAACTTTGCCTTTCATCCTTTCAGGGTTGATGGAATAGGTATCAGTTGAGCACTGGGGTTGATGTAGTCAACTAGCCCCACCCCCACCACAAAACTTCAGGCCTAGTGCCTTTAGTAGAAAAAGATTATTACTGTTATAATAATAATAATAATAATAATAACTTTCAAAATACAAAGATCTGGAAATAGAGGTAACTCGAATGTGGAATCTGAAAACAGAAACAATTCCTATCATAGTAGGCACCTTAGGTATAATAAAAAAATATTCAGACAAATACATAACAAAAACACCAGGACTTACAAATATATATAACATACAGAAAATTGCACTACTGGGCACTGCACACATCCTACGCAAAACACTTTCAATACAGTAACCATAAGAGCACCACAGCAAACCACAGCACATACCCAAGGCACACAGAGCTGCGCTCGGTAGTGAAGTGAAAGCACGTTATAAAAATAAAACCACTGAACAATAATAATAATAATAATAATAAACTATTAAAGCAGTGAACTGTCAGAGCTTTTAGCATGTCAAACAAAATGCTAAGTAGTATCTCATCCTGATTTATATTCTGGGTTCCAATCCTGCCAAGGGTCAATAAAAAAACATATATATAATCCTCCAGGGTCAATAAAATAAGAAACAGTTCTGGGATCAATGTTCTATTACTCATTTATTACTGATTCATTCAACACAGTGGTTTTGGCGGGGAAGAAATCACCCTTCATGAACAAGGATAAATGTACCTAATTTGTACAATTCTCTGATATTTGAATTCCTAGTTAATGTCATATAAAAGTGGTTATACTTTTTTAATTAATTGCTGTTGTTGTTATTTTTTACATTTGGTTTAAATTTGGATTTCAGATTTAATGAGGGACTCATAAAATCCTTCTGTATGTCATGCTGAGCTGGTTCTCGTTTGATTCCTTCACTCATTATTTCACCATCTTCAGGTTTTATACATAATCTTTCATGTGTATCCTATTCTCAGTGGAGGGCAGCGGACTCGCGGTTTCGATTCCCAGACCGGGCGTTGTGAGTATTTATTGAGCGAAAACACCTAAAGCTCCACGAGGCTCCGGCAGGGGATGGTGGTGAACCCTGCTGTACTCTTTCTCTCACTCTTACTTCCTGTTTCTGTTGTGCCTGTAATTCAAAGGGTCAGCCTTGTCACACTGTATCACGCTGAATATTCCCGAGAACTACGTTAAGGGTACACATGTCTGTGGAGTGCTCAGCCACTTGGACGTTAATTTCACGAGCAGGCTGTTCCGTTGATCGGATCAACTGGAACCCTCGACGTCGTAAGCGACAGATTGCCAACAACAAATCCTATTCACAGTGTCTTATATTCGCTTTTGAAATATCAGGAAAAACTTGCATCATTTTGGTACAATTCTGAGTTATGGAGAAACAAATTAAGAGTAGAAGTTACATTTTGTCTGCTGGCCCTGTATAAATTTCTACTGCATAAAATAACTTCTACCTATTCTTGGAGGATTATAAATATGTATATAGTTGGCATGTGGAGGCGCAATGGCCCAGTGGTTAGGGCAGCGAACTCGCAGTTCCGATTCCCAGACCGGGCATTGTGAGTGTTTATTGAGCGAAAACACCTAAGCTCTATGAGGCGCCGGCAGCGGATGGTGGTGACCCGTTGTACTCTTTCGCCCCAACTTTCTCTCACTCTTTCTTCCTGTTTCTTGAGTAACGCTGCGATGGACTGGCGTCCCGTCCAGCTGGGGGGAACACATACACCATAGAAACCACACTAGGCTTTCAAAGGGCAAAGAGAATATAGTTGGCATATTTGTACACAACTCAATAGCAGTTTATGTCAATGTCAAAAACGGAATCCATTTCTTCTCAGAGCATGTGATAAAACAATATAATATGTAATGTCTTTTATTGTGATTCTGGATTACATTACTGTTATTACATCATCCATCATATGTTATTTACTATTATTCATATATCTCTATGCATTGGACTATGTCAAATGTATGAAATATAGTAACTACACAATACAAGTTGCAGGACAGGGAGGTTAATTTCCCTACTGGAAGGTAACATTTCATTCTGTTGATTCTCTAATGTTCACATTCACAAAGCACATGCATATGTCTATGTGCTACAAATTTATCTGGGTGTTTCTTCATTTGCCTTTTTCACATCAGCCAGAAGCAAATTAATTCCAGAAATGTTTACCCAAGACAGCATAGCAAGCAAGCTTGCTAAGAACTGTGCAATTATGTCTATGCAAGCACTACTTCAATGTTCAAACTTTAGGACTTGTAGATGCTTTGTGATATGATTTCCCTCCAGTGTGAATGTATTTGTGTCTGGTTAGGTTAATTCGTACAGAGAAGGATTTACCACAGATATCACAATGATATGGCTTCTCTCCTGTATGAATGCGTCTATGTGTGGTTAAGCTGGCTGTATGAGAGAATGATTTGTTGCAGATATCACAATTATATGGCTTCTCTCCTGTATGAATGCGCTTGTGTTTAGTTAAATCATGATTTTGAGTGAATGATTTACCACAGACATCACAGTTATATGGCTTCTCTCCTGTATGAATGCGTTTGTGTTTGGTTAGATGAGGGCTTTGAGAGAAAGATTTACCACAGACATCACAGTTATATGGTTTCTCTCCTGTATGAATGCGTTTGTGCTTGGTTAGGTGATCATTTTGAGAGAATGATTTACCACAGATATCACAAATATATGGCCTCTCCCCTGTATGAATGCGCTTGTGTTTGGTTAGGTGATGAGTCTGAGAGAATGATTTACCACAAACATCACAGTTACATGGCCTCTCACCTGTATGAATGCGCTTGTGTGCTGTTAGCTGATCATTTTGAGAGAATGACTTACTACAGATAGTACAGTTATATGGCTTCTCAACTGCATGAATACGTTTGTGTTTAGTTAAATCACCATTTTGAGAGAATGACTTACCACAAACATCACAATCATATGGTTTCTCTCCAGTATGGATGCGTTTGTGAGTAGTTAAGTGTCCTCTTTGAGAGAATGATGTACCACAAATGTCACAGGGAAATGGTTTCTCTCCTGTATGAATGTATTTGTGAGTAGTTAGGCTATTTTTGCAATAGAATGATTTACCACAGATGTCACACTGATATGGTTTCTCTCCTGTATGAATTCGTTTGTGTCTGGTTAATTTACATCTTTCAGAGAACGATTTACCACATATAATACAGTGGTATAGTTTCTCTCCTGCATGAATACGTTTGTGAACTCTGAGCTGACCTTTTTGGGAAAAGGACTTTCCACAGATATCACTGGTCTGATGCATTTTCTATATCTTCAGACATCTCACCAGTAAAATCCGTCATTTTAAATGGTGTTTTACATTAATGTTGTTCTCACACAATTTCCTATAACTTTCCTTCTCTAACCGCAGTCTCTTTCACTTTTATTGTTAAGTTGTTTCAGTCACTGGAGTGTGGCCATGCTGGGACACTGCTTTGCACAGTTTTTATGAAACAGACTGACCCCAGTACTCATTCTATCAATTTCTTTTGCCACAATGGAAATTTACATTTAAGAAACAGGCCAACAACAGTTATCAAGCCCTGGGAAATAAATATAGACATAAAGACACACATATATAGATATCAATATTTCAGACTTCTACTCAGCTTTCATCTGCCAAGTTTAATCACAAGATACTGTGGACCCAGAGCTATAGTAGAAGTGACTTGCCCAAGGTGCTGTGCAGTGGGACTGAACCTGAAATTACATAGTTGCAGAGCAAGCTTTTTAACTACACAGCTATACCCGCACTAAATGTTTTTCCTTTTGAGTTCATTCCATACAAAGCCTTTCTTCTGCCATAGTTCTATGGACTTTGGTCTGAAACTGTTGCAAATAGTTTTGTCATCAAAAGTTCGAAGAAAAAATAAAATAATCTTGTACACTTCTTAACGTTACTAGTAAAGGCTAAGCAATCACAGAAATATTTCACAGCGATTATCCCATTAACTTACGTAAGCAGGGTTGTATGTGTTCTGTATAAATACACATTCGTTATTTAATAGATATCAAATATCGTTGATGCATCCAAGGTAAACAAAATTCTTTAATTCCAGTCTCATCTGGTTTTCTGAAATAACAGAGAAACAGTATACACATTACTGTTGGATCAATTTTCATTGCTGCATATATTCATCATAGAATCGAAATATCAACAAATTCTGAAGCTGAAGTATACAGTATGCAAACATGGAATCTTTTATCTTTTCCTACTGTCAGTCATTAGACTGGGAACGTTTAACGGGCTTTGAGAAACAAATCAACCCAAGGACTTATATTTTTTAAAGCTTGGGACTTATTATATTGGTCTTTTTTTCTTTTCTTTTTGCTGTACAGCTTGATTAAGGGTACATAAACTAAAGCCGGTTGTCAAGCGGTGACGGGTGACACACACACATGTACTCACACATACATAGATACATGCACGCCTGCGCACCCACACATCCACACACGCTGATAATATGTGTTGGCACTCCGTCGCTTACGATGTCGAGGGTTCCAGTTGATCCGATCAATGGAACAGCCTGCTCGTGAAATTAACGTGCAAGTGGCTGAGCACTCCACAGACACGTGTACCCTTAACGTAGTTCTCGGGAATATTCAGCATGACAAGGCTGGCCCCTTTGAATTACAGGCACAACAGAAACAGGAAGTAAGAGTGAGAGAAAATTGTGGTGAAAGAGTACAGCAGGGTTCACCACCATCCCCTACCGGAGCCTCGTGGAGCTTTAGGTGTTTTCGCTCAATAAACACTCACAACCACATATTTACAAACTCCGGGAACTGTCTTAGCTCAGAATGTTACTTCCCATTTCGTTAGTGACCGGCTTGCACTCCATTCAGAAGAACTAACTTTAAGCATTCCTATTAATTATATAGGACGCCTGCCTACATTTACTTATTTATTTATTACCCACAAAGGACTAAACATAGAGGGGACAAACAAGGACAGACAAAGGGATTAAGTCGACTACACCGATCCCAGTGCGTAACTGGTACTTAATTTATCGACCCCGAAAGGATGAAAGGCAAAGTCGACCTCGGCGGAAATTGAACTCAGAACGTAACGGAAGATGAAATACCGCTGAGCATTTCGCCCGACGTGCTAACCACTCTGCCAGCTCGCTGCCTTCTTGCCTACATTTATAGCTGACTAAAGCCGAAATCTGGCGATTAAAAGTGAACGTTTACCAATCGATTTCAGCTAGAGCAGCTTCTTTTTAATCTGTCACATTCATATGTACAATCAGTGAAACTGCGTAGTCTAGTGGTTAGAAAGTTATACCCACGATCGGAAAATCGTGTTTTCGATTCCCTTACAGGGCAATTCGTAGTGCTGTTGAGCAAAACATTTCATTTCACGTTGCGGTCACTTCTGACAGCTAATAGCATGATAGTGCCCACGTTGCTTCAATCCGTTCGGCTGTAAAGGGGTAACTCCGCCACAGATTGCTGTTTCTGTCCAGGGAGGGTATTCATCAGACCTCCTAAGCAGATAGGGTGACATCATTCCAAAGCTTAAACAATGCTTATACACCAGACTTGTTGCTCGAAACACTTCATTTCTATAGCAAAACAATTTATTTGACGTTGGGTCTTCGATCACCTCCATATCTGGCATGTGGCACACTTTGCACCTGTAAAGGAAATGCCGATTTGGTCGAGGGAGTGAGCTAATAAAAAGTACAAACATTTGTTCGCTAGAAACAAATCATGTGCGCTGGTTGTTCAGTAAGAAATTACTCAACACTCACCTTTCGTTTATGACAGGAGACTCTTCTATAACAACATTCGATAGTCTAGTCTATACAATGGTTACAGTGATACAATACTCTAAATATCGTCACATTGGTCTAATTTTTACAAGTATTGTTGCATCTTTAAAGAAAATCATTATCAACTTAACTCTCTCATATATAAACTCCGAGTCGGTGTCCCTTATAAAAATATCCACATATGTATACAGTACCGGGCCTCTTACTCGGCTTCGAAAATTCCGACAATACTGTGCAATATCAATTTTAAGTTGGTTAATTAGTATAAGAGATGTGAAAATGATTAAACATGTTCCGCTTTAGAATTGTAATAACTTGTTCCTGTATCAGTTAAAATAAAATCGTGTTCTTTACTTTTCTTCATTTTAACCCTATAAACATTATATTATATACACGGGACAGTATGATCTATTTTAACGCTCTTGCTGTACAAGTGTACTGCTGTGAAGAAGTACGCTTTAGTTCTTTCCTTTTCACAGTTTCTTTTCGGCCATCCTCAGAAAAGCGTGGATTGCAGAAATCCGATTCACTTCCAGAGCCAAGCTTGACAAGTAAATGCGAGTTGTTCCCCCTTGCATGTGATATATTTTCCTCAGTTATCCGATAGATGGTTCTACTGACTGATATCTTTGTATCAGATGTTCTCATCGTTTTATAAAGCTGTTTCAACATTATTAGTCGTAAATATATCGTGGTACTCCGTCACTTACGACGTCGAGGGTTCCTGTTGATCCGATCAACGGAACAGCCTGCTCGTGAAATTAACGTGTAAGTGGCTGAGCACTCCACAGACACGTGTACCCTTAACGCTGAGGTCAACTTTGCCTTTCATCCTTTCGGGGTTGATAAATTAAGTACCAGTTACATACTGTAGTCGATCAAATCGGCTTGCCCCTGTCCCAAAATTTCAGACTTTGTGCCTATAATAGAATGGATTATTATTATTATTATCAAAAAGGCAGTGAGTTGGTAGAATCATTAACATGCCAGGCAAAACGCTCAGGAGTATTTAATCTGTCCTTATGTTCTGAGTTCAAATTCCGCCTAGGTCAACTTTACCTTTCATCATTT
>NC_069008.1:13248038-13248765 GCF_001194135.2 Octopus bimaculoides | reverse complement strand
ACCTTTAATCATAAAGAATACATATTTTTATATTTGTTACACTAAGTGACTTTTATAAAATACTAGCAGTATAACCCGACGTTGTCCGGGTGTGATTTATTACGCCATCTACGTTATCGTAGGTGAAAATCAACTAAAAAAGAAAGCCTTACAATGAAAAAACCCTTATGATGTAAATATGTTCATAATTCAAAAGACGAAATTAATAGGGAAAGTCTGAAGGCTGTTTTGTGTAACATTATTAAGTGTACGTAAATTTCATCCGTCTAATTGGCTATACAAATGCTTGTGCAAAACAACTTTTTGCGCTGCCTTGATTATACATAGCAAGGTAATTCCTTTTCGCAGGAGCAGCTAGGACGGCAATTCGTGATGAAGCAATTGCTGGCGATCTGTTGCTACACAGTTCTGCCAGAATTCTATCAGATTGGGCAGTAGATGATGATGCACCGTTTTGCATTATGTTCAAAGTAACTTCTGGAACGTGGTGAATTGCTGCAGTCTGTTGCTGTCTTTTTAAACCGGTTTCTTTCTTTCGCCAGCAACCTCTCTTCTTTGGAGGCATAATCTATGTACATATTAAACAGAACAACAAAAGTTATAACAGATGGGAGGGTCGGTAGTTTTCACATTTCGGTGATTTTTCAGATTAACACCCGCACGATTACGTAACCCTAAAACCGTAACCCTAACACCCTAGTGAAAATCGTGCGGGTGTTAATCTGAA
>NC_069008.1:13245946-13247163 GCF_001194135.2 Octopus bimaculoides | reverse complement strand
CATTACAGTATCGAAATGTGATTGTTTCAGTTTTGATAATTTTCTTTTTCTCCTTCCTTTCTTTTTGTATTTGTTGTTTGATTTTTCGTAAAGGTTCATCAGAGGAAGTAGGAGTTGAAAGGATTTGTATTAGAAAGAGGCAATTAGATTTTATTAGGGAGAAAATGTTTACTCCTGTAGTTTTACGGATTTTATTCATTATTATGAAATTTTTGGGGTGAAAAAATGACACAGTGACCTAACTTATTGTATTTAGAATATTAATTGCGATTGTTTAATCGAAGAAATTTTGAATTGTGTAAATGTATGAATTTTAAACATACACACACACACACAGAGTAGATTTGCCTTTTATAGTATAGATTACCAGTTTTAATGTCCATTTTATTAAATATTAATAATTCAAAGTGAAGGATTAGGAAAAATAGGAATTTCAAACAGTTTGTTCTCATATTCTGCACATAGTTAAGAACATGTTTGATCGTTTCTCTTAAAGACTCTTCTTATATATATGTCTATATTGGGGTCAAGAACGGGGTTCAGTGGGGCCAAGTGTCAAAAATTCTGTTGAACTGAATTGCAAATTTTTTTAATTTTTTCTGATCAGAATGTGGTAAGTTATATGTGTGTGGGTGTATATGTGTATTAAAGGGTAAAGACCATGAGATTGCACCTAAACAGTTACCCTCCAAGTCACAAGTCTGGGCAAGGTGGTTTATGGTATATGTCTAAATATTCATATATGAAGTACCTTTAATTGTATACAACACTCATCATGGCACTTGTATGAGGGTATAACACGGGTGTATAAGGACATACTCAAAATATGTATTCACATACTTGTTTTTGTTGTTTGTTGGCACTTCCGTCGCTTACGACGTCGAGGGTTCCAGTTGATCCGATCAACGGAACAGCCTGCTTGTGAAATTAACGTGCAAGTGGCTGAGCACTCCACAGACACGTGTACCCTTAACGTAGTTCTCGGGAATATTCAGCGTGACACAGTGTGACAAGGCTGACCCTTTGAATTACAGGCACAACAGAAACAGGAAGTAAGAGTGAGAGAAAGTTGTGGTGGAAAAGTACAGGGTTCGCCACCATCCCCTGCCGGAGCCTCGTGGAGCTTTAGGTGTTTTCGCTCAATAAACACTCACAACGCCTAGTCTGGGAATCGAAACTGCGATCCTATGACCGCGAGTCCGCTGCCCTAACCACTG
>NC_069008.1:13240979-13245145 GCF_001194135.2 Octopus bimaculoides | reverse complement strand
CATAGAAGGGTATTTATTACCATTTTGTTTGTTTTTTTTTATTCTTACTTGAACAGGAATATTTTTACTTTTTTACCTTTTGTCCTGTACTTTTCCAGGTTCATTTACTATTTTTTCCGTTATTTTCCAGGTTCAATACATAATATACTATTACTTTGCATCAGCATTTTTCCTTCTAATCCATTTTTCCAGGTAACACCTCTGTTATTATAATTAATTTCATTTATCTTTATATTTTTCGTTCTAATAATACTAAAAATAAAACAGAAATGTTTTAGCTTAATACAAAGAAATTTTTAAAATTTGCAATGAAAAGGAAAAAACAAAACAAAAACAAACAAACACTGATGAAGAACTTCTGAAATTTATTTTTATCAAAAATTTTCCCAAACATCACCAGCTTCATTTTCCTCAGTTTTTAGCTGATAGCTAGTTACATGTTTGCTCAATATCACAGTTCTCACCAATATAGTGACAGTCAATATTGTATACATTTCTACTGCGTAATATAATTTCAACCTATTTTTGGAGGTATATATACATGTATATAATTGGCATATTTGTAGACAATTCAGTTATAGTGTATAACAATGTCAAAAACAATCCATGTCTCAGAGCATACTTTCAGTCCACAGAACTCCGGGCTATGAACCCAGCTCACTTTCACTGTGGTGGAGGCGCAATGGCCCAGTGGTTAGGGCAGCGGATTCGCGGTCATGATTCCCAGACCAGGTGTTGTGAGTGTTTATTGAGCGAAAACACTTAAAGCTCCACAAGGCTCCGACAGGGGATGGTGGCAAACCCTGCTGTACTCTTTCACCACAACTTTCTCTCACTCTTACTTCCTGTTTCTGTTGTGCCTGGAATTCAAAGGGTCAGCCTTGTCACACTGTGTCATACTGAATACCCCTGAGAACTACGTAAAGGGTACACATGTCTGTGGAGTGCTCAGCCACTTGCACGTTAATTTCACGAGCAGGCTGTTCCGTTGATCGGATCGACTGGAACCCTCGATGTCGTAAGCGACGGAGTGCCAACAACAATAATTAACTTACTGTTCTGAGAGAAAGACTTATCTCAAATAACACACTGATATGGTTTTTTTTACTTGAATGAATGCGCTTGTGTGCAGTTAAGTTACTTTAACAGGGAATGATTTACCACACATGTCAGTGATGTGGCCTCTCTCCTGTGTGAACGTGTTTGTGTCTAATTAAGTTACTATTGTGAAAGAACGCTTTACCACAAATAACACAGCGGTATGGTTTCTCTCCTGTATGAATACGCTTGTGTGTAATTAAGTTACAACTATAAGAGAATGATTTACCACAGATGTCACAGTGATATGGTTTCTTTCCTGTGTGAACGTATTTATGTATAGTTAAGCTTCCCCTACAACAGAATGACTTACCAAAGATATCACAACAATACACTATTTTTCTTGCATGAATGCCTTTGTGTCTAATCAAGAAATCCTTTCAAGAGAATGTTCTATCACAAATATCACATTGGAATGGCTTTTCTTCTGCATGAATGCATTTGTGTGTAATTAAATTACTATTTTGAGGAAATTACTGATCACAGATATTACACTGGGAGGTTTTCTCTCCTGTATGAACTTGTTTATGTGCAGTTAAGCTCTCCCCATCAGGAAACAACTTACTACAGATGTTACAATGATACAATGTTTGTCTCACATGGCTTATTTTGTGTTTTATCAAGAAAAACTTTCGAGAGAATGCCTTATGACAGATATCACACTGGAATGGGGTCTCCCCTGTGTGAACGAGCTGGTGTGTAATTAAATTACCAGTCTGAGTGAATGACTGACCACAAATGTTACAGCGGTACGGTTTCTCTCCTGTATGAACACGTTTGTGCGCAATTAAGTTACCATTCTGAGGAAACGATTTACCACAGATGTCACAACGATATGATTTTTCTCTTGTGTGAATGCATTTGCGTTTAATCGAGTGATCATTTTCAGAGAATTCTTTATTAGAGATATCACATTGACATGGCTTCCTTCCTGTATGAATTTGTTTGTGATTAGTCAAGGTACTTACTTGAGAGTATGATTTACCACAGATATCACAGCGGTATGGTCTTTCCCCTGTATGAATGCGTTTGTGCTTATTTAAGTCACTACTACCAGTGAATGATCTACCACAGATATCACAACGATATGGCTTTTCTCCTGTATGAATACGTTTGTGATAAGTTAAGTGGTAATTTAGAGCAAATGATTTACCACAGATCTCGCATCGATAGGGCTTCTCTTCTTTATGATTGCGTATGTGTACCGTTAAACTGATTCTATGAGGGAATGATTTACCACAGATATCGCAACGATACGGCTTTTCTCCTGTGTGAATACGCATGTGTGTAATTAAATTACTATTCCGAGAGAATGATTTACCACAGATGTCACACCGATGTGGTCTTTCACCTGCATGAATGCGTTTATGTACAGTTAAGCTGCCCCTGTCAAGGAATGATTTATCACAAATATTACAATTATATGGTGTCTCTCTTGTGTGAATGCTTTTGTGTTTAATCAAGTAATCATTTCGAGTGAATGCTTTATTACAAACATCACAACGGTATGGCTTCTCCCCTGTGTGAATGCGCTTGTGTATAATCACACTACTATTTTGACTGAATGATTTACTGCAGATATCACACTTATATGGCTTCTCTCCTGTGTGAACATGCTTGTGTGTAATTAAGCTAGTATTGTAAGAGAATGATTTACCACAGATATCACACCTATATGGCTTCTCACCTGTATGAGTATATTTGTGTGCAACTAAGCTACCATTGTGAGAGAAGGATTTACCACAGATATCACACTGATATGGCGTCTCACCTGTGTGAATGCGTTTGTGTATAATCAAGTTACCACTCTGCATGAATGATTGACTACAGATATCACACTGGTAGCGTTTTTCTCCTGTATGAATACATTTGTGAATACTGAGGCTGTGTTTTAGAGAGAAGGACTTTTCACAGATATCGCAATTAAACAATGACTTTCCTATTCCTTTCAGCATGTCTTCAAGAGAAATCACTCCAAGTTTCTCACATGAATCATTTCTCCATTATTTTTCTTTATGCAGACATTTTTCTTTACAAATATTTCTGCCTTTTGGTTTCCATCAACTGTAAACATAAATATTTCAAGGTTCTATAGATACTTTTTTTAATTTGTCCAAGTTTATCCCTTATACAGCAGGAAAGGGTTGCGTGCACGTATGTACCAAACTGGTAAAAACAAAATACATCTCTTTTCTTAAGGGTAATTTTTATACTTATTTCCACTTTAAATAAGTACAAAAACTATAATAACTGTTCATTTTTCCTTTGATGCTGTCCATAACAATGCAAAACCTCTTGGAATAGTAATTGACGATATCTGTTGTTAAACAGAACATAAAATCATATTGGACATATTTCAGACAATGAAGATGAGAAATGTTGCCATTAATCTCAGTTCCAAAGAAATATTTCACAGTGATTCTAACAGATTTACCAAAACATAATTATGTATGATCTGGGTAATGTCTCCTTTTAGTCTTCATAAATATTGATGATCAATCTGGTGGAAACAGTTCTTTCATACCAATGTTCTTCAATATTCTGAAAGTACAGAAAAACAACAGAAGATGCTGAAAATGTAAAGATGTCAATGTCATGACAATTTTACAAACTTTGCAGAGAATGTAACATTTTTGGAGCGGGGAACAATGGAACTTGCTGCACATAAAGCTATAAATAACAGCATATAAGATATTTGGCTGGAAAACCCTTTCAGATAGAAGAAACTTGAAGGTTCCCTGTAGAATGCCTGCCATATTTACAGGAGATGTGGGTTTGTGTCACATAGGCAGCCTTCAATTTTTTCAATTTTAAAGGATTTTTGGCACATAAAATACACCATTTTGAGCGTGGCCGTTGCCAGTTCCACCTGACTGGCCTTCGTGCGGGTGACACGTAAAAGCACCCACTACACTCTCTGAGTGGTTGGCGTTAGGAAGGGCATCCAGCTGTAGAAACTCTGTCAGAGCAGATTGGAGCCTGGTGCAGCCATCTGGTTCACCAGTCCTCAGTCAAATCGTCCAACCCATGCTAGCATGGAAAGTGGGCGTTAAACGACGATGATGATG
>NC_069008.1:13233366-13236618 GCF_001194135.2 Octopus bimaculoides | reverse complement strand
AAAACCCCCAAAACACGTTTTCAAAATGTTTATTTTCTCCATCTCCACTCCTCTGGCAAGAAAAAAAAATGAAAGTGGGTGCGGTCCATGTCCTTTACCTCCGCCACGTTGTTTAGAAAACAAATTTACAGAGCAAAATTTCTGAGTAAAAAGCAATATATTTAATAATTCCAAAGTGTTTATAATAACATTTTATATTTAATAATCCTTTCTACTGGAGGCACAAGGCCTCAAATTTGTGGGGCGAGGGCTCGTCGATTACATCGACCCCAGTGTTTCACTGGTAGTTAATTTATTGACCTCGAAAGAATGAAAGCAAAGTTTTTAATAATACTTACACGTCGACGTGGTTAGGGCGTGAAATGACCTCCGAGGACCACGAGTTCTCAACAACTATTATACATATACAATTGACACTAATTATATATATATATAATATATATCTATGACACTTATTTTAGTTATAATATTTATATAGATTTAACTCAAACTGTTTGAAACAATTGCCTACGTTTCATAATACAAGTTGTCGGTCAGTAGAGTCATCTAGCGGATAATTGAGGGTTAAAAAATGTCATATACAAGGGGGAACAACATCACGAGTGTTGTAGCTTGTTTCATTAGGTTACGTTGAACTTGCGCAAGTAATAGAAGCACCTAATGTTGAATTGATATTATATTTCGTCCTCTCTTTTTCTGCTTCTTTATTTTTCCTTTTCTTTCTTCACTTACGTTTGTGTTTTCTTCGGTTTTAGATTCGTATTTCAATGTAGTTTTATATCATAAATGTATCATATACATATGTGTTATATATGTAATTATTAAATTAATTACGTTCTCAATAAATAATTACCCCGACATCTTTAAAAACCCTTCACGCTTGGCACTGGAAGTGTATCGAATTTCTGGACTTTTACGCCTTTCTGAAAAAGGCCTAAAAGAAACTGAAAAGTAAAGAAATAAATCGTATTCATAGATTTAAAATGGGTAAAAGGAAAGAAAGAGACAGACTCTGTCTTCTCAATACAGTGTCCTGTATATTGCACAAGTATTGTCGGATATCAGTCATACAGAAGAAAAGCCATATAACTATGGTATCTGTGATAAATCATTCTCTGTAGGATGTCAGTTAACTCAACACAAATGTATTCATACAAGAGAAAAACCATATCACTGTGAGGTTTGTGATAAATCATTTTCTCAAAATCATCATTTAAATGTACACAAACGTATTCATACAGGAGAGAAGATATATAACTGTGATATCTGTGGTAAATCATTCTCTCAAACCCATAACCTAACCAAGCACATTCATACTGGATAGAAACCACATGATTGTAACATCTGTGGTAAACCGTTCACTCAAAATGATCACTTAACTACACACATGTGCATTCATACAGGAGAGACGCCATATCATTGTGATATTTGTAGTCAATCCTTCTCTCATACGGGCAACTTATCTAGACATAGACTCATTCATACAGGAAAGAAGTCATATCAGGGTAATATCTGCGTTAAATCATTTTCTCAGAAAGTTTGCCTCATCACACATTCATACAGGATAAGCCATATGACTGTGATATCCGTGGTAAATTATTCTCTGAAACATACACATGTATATATACATACTGAAGAGTATCTGTATCAATAACTATCTGTAACATCCTCTGCTTTACCATATAATTGTCGAAGACCCCCTTCGGTCACGAATGACCATAGGATTGCACCTAGAAAGGTACCCTCCGAGGTACAAGTCTGAGCAAGGTTGTTTATGGAAGGCCAGCAGTCGCCCATGCGTACCAGCCTCCCCTCTCCACGCCACCAGTGTTAGCCAAGGGAAAGGCAAAGGCTGATACAGCTTGGCACCAGTGACGTTGCAACTCATTTCTACAGCTGAGTGAACTGGAGCAACGCGAAATAAAGTGTCTTGCTCAAGAACACAACACGCAGCCCAGTCCAGGATTCGAACTTACAACCTCATGGTCGTAAGTTCGACGCTCTAACCACCGAGCCATGTGCCTTCAGTCATATAATAGTACCAACTAATTAATTCATGTCACATATGAGAACTTATTTGCTAAACTGGTAACCTATCAACTCTATCCATTACTCATTTATAAAGGTATATTATAATGATTAGACTGTCTTCTCATTGCTATGATGTAATCCATACTTGACTAATTACTAAGCATCTACAAGTTCTAAATTTCAAGTTCAGAAAGTTTGGGTCAGGGAACAAGTTGAAATTCATTGACAACAGTGTTTAGCTGGTACTTATTTTATCAACCCCAAAAGGACAAAAGGTAGAGTGAACCACTGTGGCATTTGAAGTAAGAACGTAAAGTCCTAATGAAATTTTGCTAAGTATTTGGCCTGGTATGCTAACAAATGGGGAAGTATCACACTACTTGGAAAAAGGTGAGGGTTCCTCTTGGAACACACACACACACATTGTCATAGGTGTAGCTATGTGAGTTAGTTTCAAAACCACATGGTTCTTGGATCAGTTCCACTGTGTGGCACCTTGGGCAACAGAAAGAAGCTTGTTATGATTATATATACATATACATGCATAACTTACTAGTTAGTAACTTCAGAATTAGAGCTAGAAAGACCCGGAGAAATAAACCAGTCTGGAAGCTCAAAGACCCAGCAAACAGATAAAAATTTAGAGATTTGCTAATGGAAGCTTCTGACAAAAGAGAGGAAGAGTTTGGGACATTTAGCTTAGAGGACAACTGGAGGTTTTTGATGGACAATCTACTGGGGATGAAATCTGTGGTTGGTGCAAAGTACCAAAGGTAACATAGTGTAAGTTTTTTAAAATGACAGCAGTACTTCTTCATATACAGAACATTTTGGCTGTTCTCATTACGTTAGTGCCTGCCATATGAGCACTAACAATTTGACCTCTTTGAAAGTCTGACAGATTTGTCATTTTAATGAATTTTAATTACCTTTTTCTGATAATATCTGAAAAGAAAGAGCAATTTTAACAAAAACATATTAAGCAACACTAATAATAAATAAAAAAACATAAAAATAAACAAGCTTTTGACGATTTTATAAATATTTCAAAATTATGATGCTATGATGCTAGGTGTTTCCATTATTTTGTCCAACCCCTGTATATGTGATGTGTTAGTATGTAATGTATGTATGTATGTATAAGACCACCGATTTTTCTTTCCAACCCACCCACCCATATTAAATTCCGATATAATCTTAATCTACACACTCTGAAAGGTA
>NC_069008.1:13232046-13232866 GCF_001194135.2 Octopus bimaculoides | reverse complement strand
TATATAATCTTTTACTTGTTTCAGTCAGTAGACTACGACCATTCTACCGCATAAAACACACGCACATATATAATGTAATACACTATTTTCTATATTATAACACACACAAGTACATAAATATATAAATATATATAAACATTTACCTGAACAATTGAAATCCAAGTCATATTTATGTGTATGTGTGTATATATATATATATATATATATATAATAATGATATTAGGGATAAAATCCAAAATTACAGGTAAAAACTCAATTAAAACCAATTTATTAAATTAAGTTTCACAG
Source organism: Octopus bimaculoides (assembly GCF_001194135.2). NCBI lineage: Eukaryota > Metazoa > Mollusca > Cephalopoda > Octopoda > Octopodidae > Octopus > Octopus bimaculoides. The sequence goes on along the minus strand of NC_069008.1, from coordinate 13,232,578 downwards.
TATAAAATATATTAATATATAGCATTAAGGAAAAGAACCAAAGTCTATGAACTCATCGATGAAAATCCAGTGTATATATATATATATATATTTGAATATCTTGACGCAGACACATGAATAATAGCATGTAAACATTTAGATGAAAAAATCTAAGGAGCTTCTTTTTAAGATCGTAGTAATGTTTATTCGAATATGCAGTTATATTTTAGCTCGTATGTACCTTTTGTTCATTAATCTAATGGTAGTTTCTCGAGTCTCAGACTGTTACTCTTTTACTTGTTTCAGTCATTTGACTGCGGCCATGCTGGAGCACCGCCTTTAGTCGAGCAAATCGACCCCAGGACTTATTCTTTGTAAGCCCAGTAACTTATTCTATCGGTCTCTTTTGCCGAACCGCTAAGTTACGGGGACGTAAACACACCAGCATCGGTTGTCAAGCGATGTTGTGGGGACAAACACACACACACATATATATATATATACACACACATATATATATACATACACACACACACACACACACACACACACA
>NC_069008.1:13226659-13231412 GCF_001194135.2 Octopus bimaculoides | reverse complement strand
GTGGCACGTAAAAGCATCCACTACACTCTCAGAGTGGTTGGCATTAGGAAGGGCATCCAACTGTAGAAACTGTCAAATCACATTGGAGCCTGGTGTAGCCATCTGGTTCACCAGTCCTCAGTCAAATCGTCCAACCCATGCCAGCATGGAAAGCGGACGTTAAACGATGATGATGATGATATATATATATATATATATATATATATATATATGCACTGTATGTGACATCTGACGCTGTTGTTTCTCTCTTATTTCAGAATATCATATGACATCGGTATTGGAGAATTATTTTACATTGATATTTACCATCTTTTAAAGACTAACAGGAAATACAATACAGAAGAAAGAATAAATCTATGGTTAATTACAGTGAAATAATATCTTCTGAAGTAAGAGTTATAGGAACATTTGTCTACTTCGTTATCTGGAACAGTTGATTTTTGCACTCTAATAGAACTTGGATGACAGCAGAGCTTAACACCATCAGATACCAACTGTGATCACAGCCAATGGAAACATAGCAGTTCAAAACATAACATATAAACAAAAAGAAGAGAAGCATCTGCATATTTTAAAGCAAGAAGAAAAATTATGGAAAATGAATTATGTGAGAACCAGATTAAATGTAAGACTCAATCTGAAAGCATTGGTATAAAGAAAGAGGATGGAAAAACGTCACATCAGTATGATATCTGTGGTAAATCATTCTCTGAAGAAGGCTACCCGACAAATTACAAATATATTCATACGGGAGAGAAGCCATATCATTGTGTTATCTGTGGTAAAACTTTTTTTGGAAGTAGTGGCTTAACTATCCACATGCAGGTTCATACAGGAGAGAAACCATATCACTGTGATATCTGTGGTAAATCATTCTCTCAAAATGCTCACTTGACTAAACACAAACATATTCACACGAGAGAGAAGTCATATAACTGCGGCATCTGTGCTAAATCTTTCTCTGGAAGTAGTGACTTGACTAAACACATACGCATTCATACAGGAGAGAAGCCATATTGCTGTACTGTCTGTGGCGAATCATTCTCTCAAAGTAGTAACTTAGCTCGACACTACTATACTCATACAGGAGAGAAGGCATATCACTGTGATATCTGTAATAAGTCATTCTCTCGAAATACTGACTTAGCTACACATAAACGTATTCATACAGGATTGAAGCCATATCGATGTGATATCTGCGACAAATCATTCTCTCTGAATCATCACTTAACTACTCACAAATATATTCACACAGGAGAGAAACCACATACATGTGATATCTGTGGTAAATCGTTTTCTATATCAAGTAACTTAACTAAACACAAACGTATTCATACAGGAGAGAAACCATATCAGTGTGATCTCTGTAGTAAATCATTCTCTCAGAAAAGTCACTTAACCAGACATATATGTATTCATGCAACAGTGTAGTTTCACTGTTTATTCACTTACTCTTTTACTTGTTTCAGTCATTTGACTGCGGCCATGCTGGAGCACCGCCTTTAGTCGAGAAAATCGATCCTGGGACTTATTCTTTGGAAGCCTAGTACTTATTCTATCGGTCTCTTTTGCCGAACCGCTAAGTTACGGGGACGTAAACACACCACCATCGGTTGTCAAGTGATGCTGGGGGGGGGGGGGACAAACATATACACGCACATACATATATATATACATATATACGACAGGCTTCTTTCAGTTTCCGTCTACCAAATCCACTCACAAGGGCTTTGGCCGGCCCGAGGCTATAGTAGAAGACACTTGCCCAAGGTGCCACGCAGTGGGAATGAACCCGGAACCATGTGGTGGGTAAGCAAGCTACTTACCACACAGCCACTCCTGCACCTATATTGAAAAATATACAAAAGCAAGCATACTAGTTAATTCTCATCTTTTTTCCTCTTTGGTATAATAACTAATGTTATCCTCTTTGTTATTTAATGCTCACTTTTCCATATTTGCATAGGGAAGATGGAGTTTATTCGAAGCAGATTTTTCTATGGCTGGATACCCTTCCTGTTGCCAACCCTCACCCATTTCCAAAGCAAAGTAATATTTGCCCATGACCAGACATGTCTTCACAAGATATTGGAAATGAACAACACTGCTTGTATGACAGTGACACTCCTTTACAACTATCACTTGATGTTGGAACAATGAGACACAAACAAATACACATGAACACACACACACACATTATGGGCTTCTTTCAGTTTCCATCTCCCAAATCTACTCAAGGCTTTGGTCAGCCCAGGGCTATTGTATAAAACACTTGTCCAAGGTGCCTTTCAGTGGGATTGAACCTAGAGCCATGCCTGATGAATATTGATGCTTTCCCTTGAGTTAATCTTATAACTTTTAACAAGCATCAAATGTTCTCCACATTTGTACATTCCTACATCGGGGTATGCCTGATAGTTCAGATTTATTTTCTGGAGACTCATAATTCCCAGATCAAGGGTTCGGTTCCCATCTAGGTTGTGAGTTGTGTTCTTGAGTAAAACACTTAATTTCAAGTTGCTTTAGTGTTGCATCCATCGTATGTTGGTGATTCCCTACTAATCCTAGCAGATGACCATTCAGGCGACAACCCTCCAACCCATGGGTCTGTTTGGGTGGTCATTGCTGGTGAGGATTTTTCAAGGCTGGAGTGTAAATCCTACCTTAACCTCTTTCAGTTACCTTTTACAACATGCAGAGGAAATGATAGGTCTATTCTTTGATATCCTGGTCCCCAAACAGCACAATGATTTATACAAATAACCCTTTCTACTAATAAATTTATTAATCCAATTTACATCGTATATTTTTTTATTGATTACAGTAAGTTTTTTTCAGAAATTGCATAAAAAATCAGAATAAGTTCTTAGGCAGCTCTGCTGATTTCAGTAAGTTGCTAGGGAAGCATCAGATGTGGTGTGCAAGAGAGACGTTTGTGCTGGTATAGTCATCTCCTATGGGTGGATGAGGAGAGATGTGTGAAGAAGTGCCTTCCAAAACAGTGGAAGGAATCCGGGGTAGAGGGAGACGCAGGAAGACATGGGATGAGGTGGTGAAGCATGACCTTCGAACATTGGGCCTCACAGAGGCAATGATAAAAGACCAAGACCTCTGGAGATATGCTGTGACCGAGAAGACCCGGCAAATAAAGGGAGTTCACAGCTGTAACCTACACCAGTGTTGCATAACCAGCCCACTCAAAAGTGTCTTGGATCGTAGGGCAACATGCTGTGCTTGAGGAGACCTATTGAGTCAAGTACATCAAAACCAAAATCAAATGGAAATTGTAGTTGTGATCCCCATGCCGGTGGCACGTAAAAAGCACCATCCAAACGTGGCTGTTGCAACCCGCAATCTGTCTCATGGACTTTGAAAGAGCTCTCCATAATTCATCTGTTTCTGTATTTCTGCATTTAGAAGTGGTTGGGTATGTTTTTCATCTCGGACAGTCTATTTGGCAGAAGCTGGACAAGAGTAGGACGTACAACACGGGTGAAAGTTTTCAGCTTAAAATTAAGTGTTTTTGCACTTTAGCATTTTCACCAATTGTAGATGTCAGTGGATTTGAAGATTTGTCTGATGAAAGCATCCCTTCTGAGTTTATCACTTATTTTGAGAATTCATACATTGGGACTGTAGTGGGGACGTGTCTTCGTTCACAAAAGAAACCCCACAGTTTCCTATTCAACTCTAGAATATACTCAGCCACATTTTAAGTGACTTGCCAGGAGCAACTAATTCGGTAGAAAGGTTCCACAATGCTTTGCAGCCATTGATAACATCCACACATCCAAATTTGTGGAAACTTTGCGATGCCCTTAAGACTGAAGAAGGCTTAAACCAGATGAAAATTACACACATTCGACGTGGGGACTCGACAACAAGAAAAAGAAGTCCTATCAAATGATTGATGCATGACTAAAGAAGCTAGTTGAGAATTACCAATCTGAAAATGCTCTGTAATTTTTAAGAAATATTGCACGCAATTTGCCATAAGAGTTTTCAAAAATATATAAAACTTTTTTTTCATAACTTTATTTTTATCTTAATGAGTGAATAAAATGTGATCTAAAATATATTCATATTACCTATAGTGAAATTTACCAAAGTGGAATTTACCTAGAACCCAACCTACCCTCTTCTCATACTTTATCTATAATGTTTTCCCCGATTCACTTGTTTTCATCTTTCTTTTTCTCTCAATAATATCTATATCTTCTTAACTACCATAACATCATCCATGAACTCTTGTGTATTATGTATGCATGAGCACAAAAATGTTGAATGGATTTCTTATATATATATATATATGGTAATAAATATTTTCTAAGGAATGCTTGCATTCAAGAAAACACGAAAACACACACATCTGTCATAGGTTAGCCTACACGTTGAAATATAACTTCCTTTTGGAAAATTCAAATTACGACAAACGTAAATAAACAAACGAAGTTTGCTTTTAGAAAGTTAAAGAAGTGATTTTAAATTCTCAATCGCAGAATAATTGCTAATAATATAGCCTGAACAGGATAAACTACCCCTATCCTGCAGAGAAAAGTGCAGGTGGCTAGCTGGGGATGTGAGTTTGAGTCCACAGCTAGCTTCCTTTTGGAAATTCTCCCTGAATACCCAATTGACTGGTTTTGAATATGGGAATTTGAATTTTATTTCTGCAATTGAATTGATTCGGTATGGAAACAGCTGTAGCCAGGAATTTCTCTGCATAAATTTGAATTTTTTCTGTTTTCTTCAT
>NC_069008.1:13224913-13226374 GCF_001194135.2 Octopus bimaculoides | reverse complement strand
CTCGCGGTCATAGGATCATGGTTTCGATTCCCAGACCGGGCGTTGTGAGTGTTTATTGAGCGAAAACACCTAAAGCTCCACGAGGCTCCGGCAGGGGATGGTGGCGAACCCTGCTGTACTCTTTCACCACAACTTTCTCTCACTCTTACTTCCTGTTTCTGTTGTGCCTGTAATTCAAAGGGTCAGCCTTGTCACACTCTGTGTCACGCTGAATATCCCCGAGAACTACGTTAAGGGTACATGTGTCTGTGGAGTGCTCAGCCACTTGCACGTTAATTTCATGAGCAGGCTGTTCCGTTGATCGGATCAACTGGAACCCTTGTCGTCATAAGCGATGGAGTGCAAACAAATGTGTGTAACAAAGCCATGAATGTGTACATCTTTTTGACTTTTGTTGTCCATGTTTTTATTTTCAATTTCCCTGTGTGCATCTAAAGATGTCACCCCCCTCCTCTCTAATCCAGTCAGCTTGAAATATTTCCTTGATTATTAGCTACATAATATTCATTGCATCATTTATCACTATCCATACCATAGACACATATAAGCATCTATTTATCTATGGCAATGAAATCTCATATAGACAACTAAATAACACCTATAATCATCTCTAGGATTTTACAGCTGTCTTTAAGCAACACATATGTACCACTAGAATTTTGTAGCTATATACGTATTTGGTATAGATAGTGTTAAAACTATGTATAAATATATAAAAGGATAAAGAGAACAATGGTAAAGTTAGAAATATATTTTATGGATAGAGTCTTACAGCTGTTTCAGGGAAGATCCAATGCATCCCTTCATCGGAGACAGAAATAGTAAAGGAATCGATTATTATATCTATAAGCGGAGAGTTATAGTAGGAAGTGAGAGTGAGTGTGATGCGCTGAAAAAAGAAAGAAAGAACAGTACTTGGAGTGTAGCTTCATTCCAGTAGTAAGTATCCGTGTAAATAATCCTTGTGGGAATTTTCCAGAGATAGTTGCTGTAGTGTTAAAACTGTTTATGAACCATTGTATTGATTCAAAAGTTCACTTTTATCTGATGTCAGTTACGTGAAACTTGGAGTAACAGTTTCGTACCGTATTTTGTTTTCAATAAATCACTGTATTTTACTCCTAGCTTGGTGTTTGAGTACTATTTTCTCCACCTTGTTTTACCCCTATGTGCTTACATCCTCTCTCTCTCCACACACATATATATATATATATGTCAACGTGTCTTTGTATATAGATATATATCTTCATCATTGTTTAGTTTAATTATGAAATATTGTAAAAATAGATGCAGGCATGGCTGTGTGATGAGAAGTTTGCTTCCCAACCACATGGTTGTGGCACCTTGAGTAAGTGTCTACTAATAATGTCTCTCAGGCCAACAAAAGCCTTGAGTGGAATTAGGAATCAGAAACTAAAAGAAGCACATCATGTGTATGTATATATATATATATATATATAT
>NC_069008.1:13218662-13224670 GCF_001194135.2 Octopus bimaculoides | reverse complement strand
CTAAATTATATATTTACATATTATATATTGTGAAATTTAATTTAATTTTGATAAATTAAATTGAATTTTTCCCTGTAAATTTGGAATTTTTTCCCTAATATTATCATAATTATATATATATATATATATATCATCATCATCATTATCATCGTTTAACGTCCGCTTTCCATGCTAGCATGGGTTGGACGATTTGACTGAGGACTGGTGAAACCGGATGGCAACACCAGGCTCCAGTCTGATTTGGCAGAGTTTCTACAGCTGGATGCCCTTCCTAACGCCAACCACTCAGAGAGTGTGCAATGGTTAATAATTTTGTGGGTGTTTACCAAGTCAGTTGCCAGATGTTGGAGCTTCAAGGTACCTATGCCCAGGGACGCAAGGTATGACAGATGCCTAATGGAGGGTATTCGCTTGGTTGCACGTCTCTGAGCAGTTTCAAGGAGGTCCAATGTCCTGAGCAAGATAGGGGTTCCAGACTGGTGATGCAAATTCCATGTGTGGCTACACCATAGCCATATACAGCCTCAAATAGATAGCTGGAGAGTGGCTGACAAAGGTCTTGCTGAGAGATGGCAAGACATCCTTGGCCTTTTTGACAGTTTTAGAGATATGCTTTGTCCAGCACAAATCGGTGCTGACAGTATATGCCCTGTGTCATGTTCACAAGAAGACTTGATAATAGCATTGTGGAGAGAGTATGTGGACACTGGGTTTTCCTCTCAAAATGCATCGAGGTACACTTGTCCACAGCCAGCTTCAGTTGCCAGTCCGTGATCCATTGTTGCACTGTGTCAAACCTGATTGCAGGAAAGATCTAGTGTTCAGGATCTGTCCTTTTTATCTCAAGGTACAGCTTGATGTCATCTGCACATTTGAGCACTGTGAAATTCTTCAAGTTGGCATCTATGTCATTAGTGTATACAACAAACAAAAGGTGACCAAAAACAGATCCCTGCAGTACACCAGATGATATCTCACAGGGTGAAGAATGCTCTCCTAGAACCGTGACTACCTCTTTTTTGGCTAAGAATGAAGGACTCCAACCAGTTAAAAAGATCATCTTTCACACCCATTGCAGAGAGTTTTACCACAAGTCTTCTGTGTGGCATAGAATTAAGCTTTAGTAAAGTCAAGGTAAACAACATTCACCCATGAGCAGCCATCACTGACCTGGGTGATGTCTTCAAGAAACTTGATGATCGCAGCAGCTGGAGTTTGGGATAAATCCAAACTGTAAGGACCAAATAAGGCTGTGAGAATTCCAGAGTGTTTCCCTGACACAGGATTCCATCAGTTTGGCAATGCAGCTGGTAAAACTGACTGGATGATAGTTGACAGGCAACATGTAGTCACCCTTTTTGTACAGAGGAATGACAGTGGCAGTTTTCCACTGCTCTGGAGTAGAACTATTGTTAAAACAGAACTGCACTACCACAGCTCCTGTTTGCTTGGCTGAATACAAAGTTGTTAAAACAACTGTAAGATGTTGAAAACTGAGAATGTGGCTTCCATGGTAACAATTCCCAACACTGATATTTGGCATCCAAAACTAGTCTATTTATAAGCCTTATTAGGATAGTACTAGGTTTGAGAAAGTTGCATCAAGTGATGTCTTGATGCTTATTGGTCAGCTAATCAGCCAATCACATGAAGTGGCTGTTACTTAGCTGATGTAATACTCCAATAAAAATAAGCAATCCAGTGCAAACAGAACAGATATGATGTTTTGTCCGACAAGAGATGATATCCTGCTCTCTTGTAGAGGTCAGCCTCCCAGCAGATGTGAATGCATCATTAAAAGTCCTGAGAAAAAGAGAACATTCTGGTGCATTAATGTGGAACTTGCACTTGACTATAAATTGCTTTGTTTGTACCCATCATCATTTGGCTTATATCTACAGATTTACAAACAAATCAAGAAAGTACAAAATAAAATGACACACATTCTCCTCATCCAATCTATGAGTCACACACTGAATTGGAGCCTGGTGCAGCCTTCTGGCTTGCCAGCCCTCAGGCAAACTCTCCAACCTATGCCAGCATGGAAAGCGGACGTTAAACGATGATGATGATGATGATACAAATGAGAAAAAAAGAAACAACTTTAATAATAAAAAGTTAAATATTACACATACTGTACTGTGTTCAGTACAGCATAAATACTGATATTGCACTGCAACTTCAAGTCCTTGTTGCAATGTAGGGGCATGTGAGACCCAATGACCCTAAAAACTATGCTAGAAAAGCAATAGGTTCCTGGCAAAGCCTCACATACTGGACAGGTCAAAGGATAGAGGTCAAACATATGGATCACCTACAGAGATGAAAATGAATTTGTGTGTAGTGCCAATACCCGTTCTTAGAAAAAAAAGTAAAATAAGGGAAACTTCAACATAAATTGAAAACCAACAAGATATGGGAGAGGTAAAGAGCTCAGAGTTGGGAACAATAAAGAAAAGTCACTGAAGGTTTGTAGGGAGTGAAAGGTTTAACTAAGTAAATTTTGACATTGATACAGTTTCTCTTACATATGAATACCTTTGTGTTTAGTAAAGTTAGATAGTCGAGAGAATGATTCACCACAGACATCACAACGAAATGGTTTCTCTCCTGTATGAATACGTTTGTGTATGGTCAATGTATAATTTTCACGGAATGATTTACCACAGACACCACAGGGAAATTGTCTCTCTCCGGTATGAACACGTTTGTGTCTGGTCAACTTATAATTTGCAGGGAATGTTTTACCACAGATATCACAGCGAAATGGTTTCACTCCTGTATGTATACATTTGTGTATAGTTAATTTAGCATTTACAACGAATGTTTTACCACATATATCACAGCGATGTGGCTTCCTACCTGTATGAATATGTTGGTGTTCAGTTACATGATGTTTTTGGTTGAATTTTTTACCACATATATCACAGCGATATGGTTTTTCTCCAGTGTGAATCCGTTTGTGTGCAATTAAGTTAGGTTTTTGAGCGAATAAATTACCACAGATATCACAGCGATATGGTTTCACTTTTCTATGAATATCTTTGTGGCACCTTAAATCACTTCTTGCAGTGAACGATTTACCACAGGCATCACATTGATATGGTCTCTCTCCTGTATGAGTTCGTTTGTGAACAGTTAACATGCCACATTGAGAATATGATTTACCACAGATAACACAGCGATATGGCTTCTCTCCTGTATGAATTCGCTTATGAATAGTCAAGTTAGCATTTTGAGAGAATGATTTACCACAGATATCACAGCGATATGGTTTTTCTCTTATATGATTACATTTGTGAATAGTTACCTTACTACTTATAGGGAACGATTTACCACAGATATCACAGTGATATGGCTTCTCTCTTGTATGAATTCGTTTGTGTTTAGTTAGGTGATCACTTCTTGAGAATGATTTACCACAGATGTCACAATGATATGGGTTCTCTCCTGTGTGAATACGTTTGTGGGTTCTTAAGTTATCATTTCGAGAGAATGATTTACCACAGATATCACAATAATAAGGTTTCTTTTCTGTATTAATGAGTTTATGTCTAGTTACATCACTACTTTGAGAGGATGATTCACTACAAATATTTAAGCCATGTGGTTTTTTTCCAATGCGAATGCATTTGTGAACCTTCAATTTCTGTTTCCGAGAGAATGATTTATCACAGACATCACAGTGATATGATGTTTTATCTATCTCCTTCTCCATATTATCAGAAAAACCAGTATTTTACAACTACCTTTTAACAGTTAACTTTCTTACACAATTCATTTTCCATAATTTTTCTTTTCTCATCAAAAAATGCAGCAATTTTCTTCTCTTGTATCATTAATGCAATACATACTTCTATAATTCCACCAGTTGTGATCTTTGATGATATCTGAAGATGCTTTGAATCCTTTTGCAATGAGAGTTCAATTAAGATATAAAATCTTTTCATAAATACTGCAGCCAGTGAAATAGAGAAATGTTTTTATGAAACTTAGTTGAGAAGAAATACCTCAATGTTATTCTATCATAAATGTGTATAAAGAACATTTATGTCTGTTCTATGAAACATTTAGTCTTTGAAAAGATAACATTGATTACATATACATGTATACATGAACAAGCCATATATTCACCTCTTCAGCTAGACAATTGTTCTTGTCCCTCAGTGCTCTACCCAACCCGTGTCCTCACCAGTGTTCGTGCCACAAAAACAGGCATTCAGTACACATTGCGACGTGGTTTATATTAAAGGCCAAGATAGACACTGAAGCCTGGCTCAGTTCCGTTTTATTTGTTCACATCAAATTGTCCAACACATGCCAGCATGGAAAAATGGATGTTAAATGATGCTGATGATGATATCTGATAAACAGTTCTTCCAATGATATTTGATAATCTGAAAAAAAAAATAGAGAAACAAAAACTGAATAAATACAAAATACCTAAACAGTAAAACTACAAAAGTGAAAATTATATTGTGTTTCTGAACTGAAAAACAATAGAAATAAACATTTACTAATCTATTAAAGCTATCCAAATAACTGGTTTGTTTGTGGAGGCACTCTGTCGCTTACAACGTCGAGGGTTCCAGTAGATCCGATCAACGGAACAGCCTGCTCGTGAAATTAATATGCAAGTGGCTGAGCACTCCACAGACACGTGTACCCTTAACGTAGTTCTCGGGAATATTCAGCGTGACAGTGTGACAAGGCTGACCCTTTGAATTACAGGCACAACAGAAACAGGGAGTAAGAGTGAGAGAAAGTTGTGGTGAAAGAGTACAGCAGGGTTTGCCACCATCCCCTGGCGGAGCCTCATGGAGCTTTAGGTTAGGTGTTTTCGCTCAATAAACACTCACAACGCCCGGTCTGGGAATCGAAACCACGATCCTATGACCGCGAGTCCGCAGCCCTAACCACTGGGCCATTGCGCCTCCACAACTGGTTTGTTTATGTCCCTGTAAAATAGTAATTTGGCAGAGACTAATAACGTAAGTACCGGCTTAGAAAAAAAAAAAAGTCATGGAGTTGACTTTTTCTGACTAAACTCTGTGCTCCAGCATGGCTGCAATTCATCGACAGCAACAAGCAAAAGACTAAACCCAGATTAACAACGAAGTCTATATGAAGGAAAATGTTAGAAAGAATAAAAGGCAAGAAAAAACATGAAGAGATTAAAAGAAAACAGCTTAAATAAATAAATCTTTCATGGCTGTTCTGCCAATAGGACAGCCTGCAGAGGAAAAAAACTCTTCATCATCATCATCGTCGTTCAACGTCCGCTTTCCATGCTAGCATGGGTTGGACGATTTGACTGAGGACTGGTGAACCAGATGGCTACACCAGGCTCCAATCTGATTTGGCAGAGTTTCTACAGCTGGATGCCTTTTCCTAACGCCAACCACTCAGAGAGTGTAGTGGGTGCTTTTACGTCTCACCCGCACGAAGGCCAGTCAGGCAGTACTGAGCCATCAAATAGTGGGAGGAGATCTCTTGTCCCCCTTAACTGGGTTTCCATAGCAACAATGACATCCAAATTGCACGACCTGATGTCATTAAGGAAGTGACCTTGCTTCCAGTTTGACCCCAGGCCACACACATTCAAACAACCAACATGAATACAAGCCATCTACTTACCTTGGCACCAGTGGCTTTCGGCCTTGCCCTTTTTCTTTACTGGGGCTCGTGGGTTGGTTTGACACAGGTCCTCATACATGGACTTACTGAAGTCCAACTTCGGAAGACCGAAGTCTGTGGGGAATATGATTCTAATACTGCGAGATTTATATCATCTATTTGTATTATCATAATTCCTTCTGGAAGTTTTGTGTAATGTTCTTTGAAGATTTCTGCTGTAGGAATATTTTAAATTCGTGTTGTCAATTGTTCGTCAAGGCATTTATTGCCACTAATAATAACTTGTTTTGCCATATTTTTTCCCAGAACTGGAGTGGAGGGATATCAGGACTGGAGGATGGGGATTGGAGGGGTGAAATATCAGGGCTGGG
>NC_069008.1:13208772-13216554 GCF_001194135.2 Octopus bimaculoides | reverse complement strand
AATTTTTCAAAAAAAAAAAAAAAATAATAATAATAATAATAATAATAATAAACACTTCTCACTTCCTACTAAAATAGCAGACGTAAAAAGTATCCAAACGGAAAACTCGACAAGCTAGAAACAGCAGCTAAACAACGAATCACGTTTTCAAAATTTTAAATTCCTCACCCCAATGTTTTTCTTTGCCAGAGGGGTGGAGAGGAGGAAAGTTAAAATTTTGAAAACGTGTTTTGGGGGTTTCAAAATCTTCAATTTTGAAATGCCGCAGTAGAAAAATTGGGTGTATAGGAAGATGAAAAAAAAAACAACCAAATGAGGTGTGGGCCATGTCGTTTACCTCTGCCCGACATTGACCGCACCCCCGAAAAGATGAAAAGCAAAAGTCGACCACGACGGATTTAAGATGAAATAATGAAATGTATCAAGTAGAGACACTGAATAAAATATGTAAACGATACTTACAAAGCAATTTAAGTTTTAAGCTGAAATAACGAGAGATGAATTGAAATTAATGAGGACATTGATATATTTAGGACAACTTTATGTGTACCATAAGATCGCCCTTTAACTATTTCTTACATCTCTATCTGCTTCTTCTGATTAATCATCAATCTGTTGGGTTAATTTGAAGTCTTAATTAATTATTACTAACACAGTCTAAATAAAGAAGATATTTCTAACGTGTGAAGATATTGTGTGAGGAGTCATACTGACATGACGGAAGTGACATTGATTGTGCAAGAAAACCTAATAACCAATCAGTAGTGAGTGCGATACATGCACGTATTGCTGTTATTCAATCAGGGGTGAAAATTAAAGAAGACAAAAGATGGTGATGGGCGTTTCACTATTGTTAAAGTTTGTGGAGGCGCAAAGGCCCAGTGGTTAGGGCAGCGAACTCGCGGTCGTAGGATCGCGGTTTCGATTCCCAGACCGGGCGTTGTGAGTGTTTATTGAGCGAAAACACCTAAAGCTCCACGAGGGTCCGGCAGGGGATGGTGCCGAACCCTGCTCTACTCTTTCACTCTTACTTCTTGAGTTTCTGTTGTGCCTGTAATTCAAAGGGTCAGCCTTGTCACACTGTGTCACGCTGAATATCCCCGAGAACTATGTTAAGGGTACACGTGTCTGTGGAGTGCTCAGCCATTTGCACGTTAATTTCACGAGCAGGCTGTTCCGTTGATCGGATCAACTGGAACCCTCCACGTCGTAAGCGACGGAGTGCCTACAACATTCAAGTTTGGTTAAGAAAGTAAATAAAAATTAAGAGGGAGATAAGTAGTAAAAGAAGCAAAGGGGCATAACTGAGGATCATAAGCAAGACAACTTACATTTTACACAACCTAATTAAGGGCGATTGCCGCCAAAAAGTGAACAAATGTGTTCTTCTTATCCGTGGAATTCTGTTCGAGCCAAACATCCCATACTTCCCGACAGAAATTACACCAATCGATGACTGTAGTTCGACTACTGACGGAAGACTCGTGCATAATATTATTTTGCGACATATCTCGTGACCAACAATAAATAATTAAAATAATATTGAGCAAAGAAATATGACTTCTCTCAAAAAATGAACGGTAACGAACAGATTTGCTCCTTTTGCAATGCTTGCAGTTCCATAATTTCTCATCAGTAACGTCACCACGTGTAGTAAGGCCACATGGCGAATTACAATTTTCACATGTGTACATATTCATAATTAGTCGACGCCGTGCCAACCACTGAAGAATGTTCTCTCCAGCTTTTCCTAACTGAATGATAGTCCACGATTCCTCTAAGATTGATTCACGACTGAGGATTTCTTGTTCAGGAACAAGGAATTGCGATGCCGCCGTTCTTCCACGGACCATTCCGATCGACCGCCAAGTAAAGAATGCTTCTTTTACTACTTATCTCCCCCTCGATTTTATTTACTTTTTTAAACTAAACAAACTGAACAATTACCAATCCATTGATTTTCAGTGATGTGTCCGGCAATTTACGGAAAAGATTTTTTTTTCTCTTTAATATCCATTTTTATTGGAGGTTGCCGAGAATACCTTTGATCTACTTGAGTGCGCAGAATAGTCACATACATGCAGTCACACAAACAGTCTCCTTCCAGCTCTGTCTCACACACACACACACACACACACTCCAATGAAATATACAGGTAGGTGGCAGGATACAATGAGGAATAATTACTGCATTTTTTACTTCAAAAAAAGAATTTTCTTATAAATGTTCACTACCTTACAAAATTTATATCTGCTAACCAAATGGTCTTCTCTAAATGCATTTAAAACACTATTACAGCTGGGACAAAATGATTAAAACGAGATAAGATAAATTTTCTTCTCCGATTCTACAGAATCGAAATTAATCAAACACTCATACACAACAATATCCATCTTTGGGCATCAGGAAGCTGAGAAATGCGACAAAAATTAAATATGTACAGGGCAAATGAAAGCGGGTCCGGAAAAAATACCAGAAGGCTTAATTAGGGTTGTGTATCTGAAGGTTTAATCAAGGTTGTAAATTATGATATGAGATGGCACAGAAACTCGTCATGTCACTTTGCACATCTTAACATAAAGTCATTTTCATTACATCTCTCTTCTTTAAAAACATTGCAAGAAGTATTGTAGTTATATACACACAAAATTTAAGTTATGGCAATATTTGGAACTTGAATTATCAACTTAAAATAAACTCAGTTATATATTCATTATCATCCTGATAAAGCAACTTTCTCGAAAGTCCATGAATATATCCTCTTTAAATTTAACTGTCCATACTTGAATTTTTTTCTCATTAAGAAACGTGAGCAATTAACGCAGTTCATGAATCTCTCAGTTTGATTACAGCTCGTATCTATAGTCTTAGACGCATCCGTATCACAGTTCAAAGGCTCTTCACATTCTCCCGCTGAGCTGTTGGATTCTCAGCAGTTGTCCGCGGGTGACGGCGATTTTGTCGATACTGTCTTCCATCTGACGTCGTTATGTTGTAGGATCTTGGTGTGTCGTCAATTGATTTGACAACTCCAAACTTCCAAGAATCCTGATTTGATGTCCAGAAGTCAAGGGAGGTAACTCTCTATTACCTTTGTCGTGGTCCTTTTTGCCGTCTTGAAGTGCTTTCAGCTAAGCAAGTAGCTGTTTCTTGTCCTGTACTTGAGGTTTCAGTAAAGCAACGGACACAGGCAAGCGACTTTTCAGGCGCCTACTCATTAGCATTTCAGCTGGTGAGAGACTGACCATGTCACCTAGTGTGTTTCTGTACTCAAGCAGAGCTAAGTAGATATCTCGGCTACTAAATTCTGTTTTCTTGAGCAGATTTTTTACTGTTTGAACTATATGCTCAGCTTATCTTTTTGATTGTGGGCATGTCAGGCTTGATGTTGTGCGTGTGAAGTCCCATTCTAGACCAAAGTTATGGAACTTCGCACTCGTAACTGAGGTCCATTATCATACGTACATACAAGTGGCGGGGCACAATGAGGAATAATTACTGCATTTTTTTACTTTGAGGAAAAAAAATTTTTTTTCACAGACGTACGTTACAAGAACTATATCAACTAAGCAAATGACCTTAAATAAATGCATTAAAAACACTATTACATATTCGGAACCATTTCAGAAAATCATCTTCATTGTCTGAGCAGATAAAAGGCAAATTCAGCTGGGGAAAAATGAATAAGACAAAATAGATTTTCCTCTTCAGTTCTCCAGAATTACATTTCATAAGACTCACACACATCAGAATCCATCCTTGAACATCAGAAAGATGTGAAATGCAACAAAAATTAAATGTGTAGGGAAAATGGCACATGATATGAAATTAAGGAAACTCGTCTAAAAATAAAATATTCTGTATCGCTTCTTGATAATCTGTTTGAGTGTGAAGGTGCAATGGCCCAGTGGTTAGGGCAGCGGACTCGCGGTCATAGGATCGCGGTTTCGATTCCCAGACCGGGCGTTTTGAGTGTTTATTGAGCGAAAACACCTAAAGCTCCGGTAGGGGATGGTGGCAAACCCTGCTGTACTCTTTCACCACAACTTTCTCTTACTTCCTGTTTCTGTTGTGCCTGTAATTCAAAGGGCCAGCCTTGTCACACTGTGTCACGCTGAATATCCCCGAGAACTACGTTAAGGGTACACGTGTCTGTGGAGTGCTCAGCCACTTGCACGTCAATTTCACGAGCAGGCTGTTCCGTTGATCGGATCAACTGGAACCCTCGACGGAGTGCCAACAACAACAACAATCTGTTTGGGTGAATCTCCTCGCAATACATTTATGCAGCATGCATAAATGATGAAATTAGACATTAGTGGGGGGGGGGGAAATGAGTTTGAATTGAACAGAGTAACAGTGGAAGTCGAAACTATTTGTGGTGATGACAACTCCACTTCATTAATTAGTTTTTCATGTCATGGCTGAGTATACTGGGCCGAAAGTGTGTATCCATTAAATGGGCCCTTGGTTGGTTATCTTTAATTCTATACTTGTTTCAGTCATTAGACTGTGGCCATTCTGGGGCTCCACCTTGAAGAATTTTAATCAAAATAATCGACCGCAGTACTGTATCGGTCAGTTATGCCAAACCATTAAGTTACAGGGACATGAACACACCAACAGTAGTTGTTAGGTAATGGTGGGGAACAAACACACACACGTATAAATGATGGGCTTCTCTCAGTTTCCATCTACCAAATCCATTCTCAAAGACACTTGCCCAAGGTGCCTGGAGTGAATTACTGAATGGTGTCACTGTGGCAGATTATAAAAGTTATTCACAGCTGGTCTCTGCAGACAATTTGTTCTGCAATCCAATGAAGATTGGTGGTCCCAAGAATTGAGAGAGAAATGTAACTAACTGTTTTTTGAAGAAGAAAGGGATCCTTTCTGTTTGGCTGCCAATTTCCAATCTCTTTAATTTATTCTGTTCAAATTGATTTCATATTCGGTGTAATAATGTAGTTTTATATGCTAATCAAATGCCATGAAATTCATTTTTGTGATAAGTCAGTAAATAAAGAATTAATAGCTTTTAAAGTTTGCAAATCTTGGGTAATTTTAGCCAATTGTAAGCCAGAGATACATTTATGCCTGTTTCCATAGTAACAAGCCGAACATGACAATTCTTTTGCCTGCGAGATAGCACGTGTCAACAAATATATTGTACATTAAAGCAGGTACACCAACATTGTATTCTCCTGTTTTTGCCCATTTGCTGTTTGTACCCTGGTTGAGAGATGAGCTAAAAGTAATAGCCAAACAGAAATAAGCCTTAGCCTTAATTCACACACACCCCTCCTCATTTTTCTTTTGTTTGGTTTTTCCATAATCGTATGAATTCCTGAGTGTAGAAAACAAATTCATAAAAAAGAAAAAAAAATTCTTGAATTAATAATACAACAAAGTATACACAACAGAAAAGACAATTTGGTAGTTATAAGAAAATAATTGCTTGAATAAGATCTGTGAATACACACTGAAGACTAGATGAGATCCAAAACATTTATTTATAAGCTTCGTTACAATAGGTTCTAGAAATTTGTTTTATGATGGTTTAAAGTCTCCCTTGGTTGTACTAAAGAATCATGTATATCATTGTATAATATATCTTAGGGGTTTGTTCATAGAAATAACAAAAGAAACCAACTTTAAAATAACAGTGAGACTTCATTCCTTTGTAAAGTGCTACAGTGGACCAAAGCAAGAAACATTACAAATTCTGTTGTTGTTCACCCATCATTTTGATAATTCAGCTTGGGTTGTCATTGGTTACATGGGATCCATTATAGATTAAATTTCCTGGCAAATGGCAGGATCTGCATAACTCACCTTGATGAAAAACTATCACCCGTCTAACTCATAAATAATTTGTTGCACCAATTTATGGGGGAAAAAAGGAGGCTCCAGAACATATGCAGGATTAATTGTTTGAAATATGTTACATGCAATGTGATTGGACCTTCGATCAACTTCCTGCACAACACTCAACCAATCACAACACAGGACTCAACAAATGTCCAAATACTCACATGGTAGGTATGTTAACCAATCACTGACATGATTAAGTCAAATGTCTTCAATAGGCAATAATAGAAATTGGTCTCATTACAGTTGCTTCATGTGATAGATCAATGCTGATTAGTCATTTAATCGGCCGATCATATCAAATGGCCATGACTCTCACTTGGCAATCTGTCAATTCCACTTCGAATCTGCTACATCTCTGATAAACATTCTCTGTGTGGCTAACAGATTGCATTTGGAGACCATGTCATTTTATGGGAAACCTTGCACTTCTTGGTTTGTACATGTAAGTCTGTAGATACATAGTCTAATGCACCTGTGATGATAGGTTCAAATGAAAAATTATAGTCAGATACAAGAATGTAAATTCAGAATTAATGCACTAGAAATGTTCTGTCTTTGAAAGTGCCTTCAGCCACTGCTCTTAACCCCTCTGCCAGTCTCCAATCTTAACACCTATCTGCCATCATTCTCAATCCCTTCTCATATCTATCACCATGTCCCACTTACTATAGCCCCTTATGTACTTCTATATCTCCCTATCCATGTCTCCTACACATTGCACATTATCCCACTACTTCCTGACATGCTCCTATATCTCTCATGTTTCCTCTCCATACTGGTATTTACCTTCAACTGAACCACCACCTTTATTCATCTCTACCCCAATCTTCAATCAGCCATTGCTCCTCACCCATACCCTTATACAAGCGTCCATTCTTTCATCCCCTCCCACCACCACCCACTGTCGCCATCTTCTCTTATGCTCAACCTTTCTATCTTGAGAGTTTGCATCCAGTACATTGTGTAAAGTGTTGTGCATTGGAAAGGACATCCAACCATAGAAAATATGTCAAAACTGGCACTGGAGCTTGAAGTAGTGTTGCAGCTTGCTGAATCCAGTCGTCTCAATCTAATTTGTGCGACTATAGAACACGGACATTAAATGACAATGATCACATGACATGAAGCACACTGTGACCCTGTACAAGCAATACCAATTTGGAGACAGTGGATCACTAGAAACAAATCAACAAAAGCCCATTACTAATGCATACATTTAGTTAAATTACTTTTATATATCACTGTTGTATGGCAAACCATTCTCTTAGAAGAATCCTTTAACTCATAAACGTGTTCACACAGGAGAAATTACCAGAAAAATTACTAATTTTATGAATAAGTAAAAAATGAACTCTATTTAATCATAAAAACTTGAATATTACATTTAGTGTACTGTATTTAGTTTCTGTGAGTAATAACCCTAAAAAATATGGCAAGAGAGGCATAGGCTTTTGCCAAGGCCTGTAATGCTGGACATGTCAAATGATAGAGGCCAAACTTATATGGACCATCTCTACCTAAAGGTAAAAATGGGTTTGTGTGTAGAGCCTTCACCTCTACCTAGAAATAAAGCAAACTTAAAGAACTTTGACATAAATTCAAAACCAACAAGACCTAGGAGAGAAAAAGATAGCGCAGAGTTGGGGACGATAACAACAAATCTTTGAAGGTCTATGTTTTTTAGAGAGTGAAAGGCTTAAGTAAATTTTGCTATTGATAGTAACTCTTGCTTATGGATGCCTGTATGTCTAGTTAAGCAACGACTTCGAGGGAATGATTTACCACAAATATCACAGTGATATGGTTTCTCTCCTGTATGAATAAATTTATGCTTGATTAAACTATCCCTTCGAGGGAATGATGTACCACAAATATCACAGTAATATGGTTTCTCTCCTGTATGAATAC
>NC_069008.1:13199868-13203202 GCF_001194135.2 Octopus bimaculoides | reverse complement strand
ACTTCGAGGGAATGATTTACCACAAATATCACAGTGATATGGTTTCTCTCCTGTATGAATAAATTTATGCTTGATTAAACTATCCCTTCGAGGGAATGATGTACCACAAATATCACAGTAATATGGTTTCTCTCCTGTATGAATACGCTTATGAATATTTATTCCAGCTCCATCAGAGAATGATTTACCACAGATATCACAGTGATATGGCTTTTCACCTGTATGAATACGGTTATGTCTAGTTAAGTTACAATTCTGAAAGAATGATTTACCACAGGTATCACAGCGATATGGTCTTTCTCCTGTATGAATATGTTTGTGTCTAGTCAAGTTAAAATTTTGAGAGAATGATTTACCACAGATATTACAGGCATATGGTTCCTCCCCTGTATGAATACGTCTGTGTCTAGTCAACTTATAAATTACAGGGAATGAGTTACCACAGATATCACAGTGATATGGATTTTCTCCAGTATGAATACGTTTGTGTGTAGCCAAGTTACTATTTTGAGAGAATGATTTACTACAGAAGGCACAGTAATATGGTTTTTCTCCTGGATGACTTCGTTTGTGTACATTCAACTTATAAATTTCAGGGAATGATTTACCATAGATATCACAATGAAAAGGGTTTTCCTCTTATATCATCATCATTACTTGGAGAGAATGATTTACTGCAGGTATTAAAATCATGTGGTTTTTTAACAATGCAAATGCATTTGTGAGCTGTCATTTTATCTTTCTTAGAGAATGATTTATCACAGATATCACAGTGATATGATGGTTTACCTAATTCTTTCTTCATATCATTAGAAAAACCAATATTTTTAAACTGCTTTTTACATTTAAGTTTCTTCTCACACAATTCATTTTTCTTTACTCATCAAAATATTCAGCAATTTTCTGTTCTTGTATTTCATACTCAATAAATTCTGCTATTTTCCCACCAGGTGAAATCTTTGATAATATCCAAAGATTCTCTGAACCCTTTAGAAATATAAAACCTTTACATAAATCTTGAAGCAGTAAAGAAAAGAAATGTCTCTATTAAACTTGGTTCAGAAGAAATAGTTTTTTTTTTTTTTTCTTTCATAAATGTGTATAAAGAACATTTATGTCTGTTCTATGAAACATTTAGTCTTTAAAAAGATAATAAATGTTGATGATATATACATGAATATACATGAGTAAGCCATGTATTCACCTTTACAGCAAACACTTGCTCCTGTTTCTGTCTCACTTTTTGTCACTCAGTAATCTAACCCACTAAGTTGAAAGGTCTTGCAGGTCCTTTGTGTTTTCAGCAGTGCTCATGCTACAAAAAAGCATCCAGTAGACACTGCACTGTGAGGTGATTGGTATTAGCCTGGGCCATAATAGGCAGTGGAGCTTGGCACAACTTCTGGAGCACTTGTGTTCGCGTCAAACTGCCCAACCTTTAACCAGCATGGCAAAATGGACGTTAAATGATGATGAAATATCTGAGGTAAACACTTCTTCCAGTGATGTTTGATAATCTGAAACAATAGAGAAAGAAGAATTGAAGATATAGAAAATGCTTAAACAGTAAAACCACAAGTGTAAAAATTAAACTGATAAATGATAGAAATAAACATTTACTAAACTACTGAAGCAATCCAAAGAGTTGGTTTGTTTACGTCTCTGTAAGATAATTCAGCAGAGACTAATAACATAAATAGCAGCTCAGAAAAAAATAAGTAATGGGGTTGACTCTTACTTATTAAACGTTTCAAGGCAGTGCTCCAGCATGGCAGTAGTTCAACGACTGCAACAAACAAGAGACAAAAGATAAAAATATGAACAGATTAAAAGAAAACATGAATTAATCTTTCATCAATTACTTGTTCCAGTCATCGGGCTGCAACCATGCTGCTGCACCACCATGAAGAGTTTAGTTGAACAAATCACTCCCAATAATTATGTATCCCTTTTGAAGTCTTGTACTTATTCCATCGGTCATTCGGGCAGAACAGCTCCGTTAGAAGGACGTAAACAAACGAACACCAGTGATCAAGAATTGGTAGGGACAAACACGACGGGCTTTCACACATTTTCCGTTTACCAAATGAACTCGCAAAGCACTGGTCAACGTAGGACTATAGAAGACACCTGCCGATGATGCCAGCAAGAAGAACTCAACCCTAAAGTGAATTTCGGAATCCACACAGTCTGTGAGATATATTTGCTGAAAACTGGGTTAATTACGTTGTTTGAATGAAGATAGAAATTAGTGAGAAAGAACAAAAACAAAAACGGATAGAAAATGCCGACAAGCATTTCCGATGTCCGTAATGATAATTGATTCTGCCAATGACACATAATGACGTCATAAACGAAATAATGAAAGATATATTAAAGTAGGTACACTCAATAAAATATGTAAACGATACTTACAAAGCAAGGTGAAATAACGAGAAGTAGGGATCTCCTTCTTTTGGTTAATTAACAATCTTAATTAGTTATTGCTAACACAATCTAAATAAATAATGATATATTTCTAAAAAATAGAAAATTTATTATTTTTAAATCTCTCAACGAGAAACACCAAGCAACAATACTCCGCAGTAAAGATTATTTGCCGCTGGCAAAACGGAAGTAACATTCATTTCATGGGAGGAACCTCCAATCACTAGAGAGTGCTGACTATTATTGTGGCTTTAATCCCGGGAGAAAAGTAAACGAGGAAATAAACGGTGCTAGCTGATTTATCGATGTTTTTCGGCAATTTACGGGAAAAGATTTTTTCATTTCTTTTTTTATCCAGTACATTGTAAAACGTGTTGTGCATTGGAAAGGACATGCGGCCATAGAAAACATGTCAAAACTGACGCTGGAGCTTGAAGTAGTGTTGCAGCTTGCTGGATCCTGTCATCCCATCGAATTTGTGCGACTCCAGAACATAGGCATGATAATGATCACATATGACATGCGTGCAGTTTTAAGCATTCAATATGAATTTAATGCGATACAAATTACAAATTAATCATTACAGGAGCTGGAGGCTGGCATTTTGTGCGTGACTGCACATTTTGTAGTCAGTATCCTGAAAATAGCACGTGTTGTCAATATTTGTATTCTACACGCGGAAAACGATGAAACAACACGTCTCTTGTAGTTTGAAGCATTCAATATTCATTTAATGCGATAGCACGATCTTAAAAGATTTAGCCCAAAACGTTATTTAGCTGTTATTTTTAGCACACCTCACAACCACCTCAATGATAAAAAGAAAGAGAAAACAACACGTTTTTTGCAGTTTTAAGCATTCAATATGCATTTAATGAGATAACACATTACATGTGATAAGCAACAC
>NC_069008.1:13195609-13199529 GCF_001194135.2 Octopus bimaculoides | reverse complement strand
ATACATATATACGACGGGCTTCTTTCAGTTTCCGTCTACCAAATCCACTCACAAGGCTTTGGTCGGCCCGAGGCTAAAGTAGAAGACACTTGCCCAAGGTGCCACACAGTGGGACTGAAACAGGAACCAGGTGGTTGGTAAGCAAGCTACTTACCACACAGCCACTCATATGAATTTAAGAGATTTATCCAAAAACAAAATAGCGCATTGTAAATTAAATATTTAAAAAATTGAAAACAAAAATTAGAAATGTATTCAATCAATTTCTGGAACAAATCACTCTTCATATCTCCTGCGCCACATAAATTCACAGAGCTATGAATCTACCATAGAACAGTGAGTGCCACAGTGTCGCTTATTACCTCGCTTTACAGAGGCCCATGTACTCTCCACTTGTTGAGTGTGGGAACCATTTTTCGAGTTAACAAATACAATGCTGTGGTTCACCAGTCTATGCTGAAAATTGTAACCATCAATTTCAGGAATGTGAGAGTACATCCTCCATAAATCGTTGAAAATTGTGGTTCCTGGAAAAGTCAAGTGACGTCAGCATTCTTCCAGTGTGTCACAATTCTGACATGGCACTACGTACAGGAAAACCTGTCTGGTCTCGCAACACACACCTCTAAACTCCCATTGTTCAGTTAGGCCCCTTCATCGGTTGGACTTGTCTTGAGAAGACTGTTTCTTCGACCTTAATAATCTTCGCAGAACCACCAGCTTAAATTGGATGACAGAGGAAGTCATCTGCACATATTTCCCAAACAGAGCTGTTATAATCAACAGCTGTGCAATGGATTATCCCCAGTTCTTCAACACAAAACTGGACTGAAGTCAATTCCTCGACTCATGAGTAAAGGAAAAACACTACAGTCCTAAGAGGAAGGGTGCCACCTTCAAACCATGTGTCTTTCCTCACTGACACATCATCATCATCGTTTAACGTCCGCTTTCCATGCTAGCATGGGTTGGACGATTTGACTGAGGACTGGTGAAACCAGATGGCTACACCAGGCTCCAATCTGATTTGGCAGAGTTTCTTCAGCTGGATGCCCTTCCTAACTAACGCCAACCACTCTGAGAGTGTACTGAGTGCTTTTATGTGCCACTGGCACGAAAGCCAGTCAGATGGTACTGGCAACGGCCACACTCTAAATGGTGTATTTTATGTGCCACTCGCACAAGGGCCAGTCCAGGGGCACTGGCAATGATCTCGCTCAAAAGTCCTTACAAATGCCAGAAAGGCGACACTGGGCACAGGTGCCACCACGATTTCGCTTTCGCTTGCCCCAACAGGTCTTTGCAAGCTGAGATAAAATTTCCAGGTTGATAAAACAGTAGAACATAGTGTCAACAAATGGTTTAAATATATTTGTCAACACATGCTTTCTCGCAGACAAAAAGTTCTCATGTTCCACTTGTTACTATAGAAACAGGTATGAATGTCTACGGCTTACGGTTGGCTAGAATTACCCAAAATTTTCAAACTAATTGCTAATAACTCATTATTTACTGATTTATAGTGAGAATGATTTTCATGGTATTCATTAGCCTATAAAAGTCTATCATTACCCTGAATATGAAATCAATTCGAACAGAAATTGACCCTGGCATCCAAAGAGAAAAGATCCAATAATGTCTCTGATCTGCTTGAGTGAGCAGAATAGTCGAACACACAGACACGAGTAGACATACAGACAGGTAGGTGATTGGCAATTTATGGACTAGTCTTTTTTTAATCTCTCTTCAATATCAGAAACAGACACACTCATATATACCTAAGCATACATACATACGGTGGCAAATAATTATTGTAGTTTTTACGTCAAGGAAATTTATTTTTCTTTATAAATGTTCATTACCTTACAAAAACTGTCAGCTAAGCAAATAATCTCTAAATGTATTAAAAACATTATTACATATTCAGAACCGTTTCAGAAAATTATCTTTATTCTATTGGAGCAGATAAAAGGCAAAGTCAACTGGGGCAAAATGAGTCGAGCAAGATTAGATAAATTTTCCTCTTTAATTTAATGAAATTACATTTGATAAAAGACTCATCATCATCATCATCGTTTAATGTCCACTTTTCATGCTAGCTTGGGTTGGATGGCAAGCCAGAAGGCTGCACCAGGCTCCAATCTGATTTGGCAGAGTTTCTGCAGTTGGATGCCCTTCCTAACGCCAACCACTCCGAGAGTGAAGTGGGTGCTTTTACGTGCCACTGGAACGAGGGCCAGTCACACGGTACTGGCAACGGCCATGCTCAAAATCATGTTTTTTAAGTGCCACCTGCATGGGGGCCAGTCCAGCAGCACTGGCAACGACCTCGCTTGAATGATTTTCTAACGTGCCACCAGCACAAGTGCTAGAAGGCGACGCTGGTAATGATTACGCTCAATTGATGCTATTTACGGGCCACTAGCATGGAAGCCAGACAGCTGCTCTGGCAATGAACATTCTCGGATGGTGCTGTTAGTGCTCCACTGGCGCAGGTGCCAGTTATCAAGTATGGTTCAATTATAATTTTGGTTTCACTTGCCCCAGCAGGTCTTCACAAGCAGAGTTTAGTGTCCAATGAAGGAGAGGTTGGCATGGGTGCCAGTCGTCGGATTCGGTTTGATTTCAGATTTCAAATTCACTTGCTTCAACAGGTCTTCGCAAGCAGAGTTTAGTGTCTAATGAAGTAAAGATATGAATAAGTGAGCTGGCTACACTTATGGCAGAGGCCACAGATTATGCTCTCACTTGGCTTGCTGGGTCTTCTCACGTACTGCATATTTCCAAAGGTCCCATTGATACTCATATATCATTAATATCCATCCTTGGATACCAGAAAGATGAGAAATAATGCAACAAATATTAAGTATGTATAGGGCAACTGAAAGAGGATCATGGAAAAATAGCACGATATGAAATTAACGAAATTTGACATTGTAAAAACTGAAAAAAATATTCCTTATGCTTCTTCCTAACCTGCTGGATTAATTCCCTTCTTGATATATTTGTGCACCATGCAGTTAAAGAGAAGGTATTATTGAAATTATTATTGATTTTACCCAAATTTAGATATATTTTTTAAAATGAAAATAATCAAATTGGACATCGATCGTTAAGCACCAGGAATTATCCAGATATTTTATTAGCAAACTCAATTACAATCAGGTCAATGTTTAGGAAAATTTTCTTCAGAAATAAGTACCTCTCACCTAATTATGTTTCAAACTCCCTCAACTTCAACGACGACCAATTTTGGATCAGCATGCAAAACTATATCAAAAGTGTGTTTTCTGAAAATTTTCAGATTAAAATCTGTGGTTGCAAGAAAACATAAACAATCCCCACTCATTTTTTTTGTACAGTTTCATGTGTTGGGTTGCTGGCAATATCTTCGATGTGCTGGAGATTGCAGACCAATCAAGTCTTCTCTCTCCCTTTCTCTCTCACTCACATACACAAACATATATGTATGTGAAGGCACACGACTCAATGTTTAGAGGGTCGGGATCACAATCATGAGATAGTGAGTCCGATTCCCCGGACTGGGCTGTGTGTTGTGTTCTTAAGCAAGACACTTTATTTCACGTTGATCCAGTTCACTCAGCTGTAGAAATGAGTTGCAACATCACTGGTGCCAAGCTATATCGGCCTTTGTTTTATCTTTAATTTGCTCAAGTCATTGGACTGCAACCATGCAGGGGCACCACTTCAGAGAGTTGAGTCAAACAGAACAATTCCAGGGCTTATTCTATCAGTCTGGTACTCACTCCATCAGTTTCTTTTGCTGACCTGTTTAGTTACAAGGACACAAACCAATGGCAGTTATCAAGTAGTAGCAGAGGACACAGTCACACACAAGCTTCATTTAGTTTCCATCAACCAAATTCACTCACAAGGCTTTGGTTGACCTGGGTCTACAG
>NC_069008.1:13193207-13194168 GCF_001194135.2 Octopus bimaculoides | reverse complement strand
ATTATTTTTCGTTACTCACCACATTATAATTTTCTGATTTGCATTTTTGTATTTTATACCTAATAAATATTTCTATTGTTATATTTTCATCGACTGCAAACAGTATTTTAAGATGCTGCAAAAATCATTTAAAATGTTGTCCCAGTTTGGTCGGAATGCAAAATTCTTTCATGCATATATTCCGGACAGTAAATCCAAGCACAGATCTATGAAAAGAAGCATATATCAGTTCTGTATAGACAGTTCCCTTATAAAAGGATATCATTTTAACTTTATGTGAATGTGGAGAAATCTTTTGTAAAGGACATTATTTTAAACGAGTGTAGCAATCGAAAAAGTGCGTCAAACAATAACAAGGCGGTGTCAAGATGGAAGCGAAAGTACTTCCTGCGCATGCGTATATATGAATGCGCGCGCATTTTGTACCCCGGACCATATTTAGGGAAGCTAACTCTCATTAAATCCCCTTTTCTTCCTCTATATTTCCGATTTTTAATACATCTTTTACCTTTTACTTGTTTCATTTACTGGAATGCTGCCCACGTTGGAAGAATTTTTAGGCAAATGAATAAGAATTTATTTCATATCATCATCGTTTAACGTCCGCTTTCAATGCTAGCATGGGTTGGACGATTTGACTGAGGACTGGTGAACCAGGTGGTTACACCAGGCTCCAATCTGATTTGGCAGAGTTTCTACAGCTGGATGCCCTTCCTAATGCCAACCACTTCAAGAGTGTAGTGGGTGTTTTTACGTGCCACCGGCACGAAGGCCAGTCAGGCGGCACTGGCCACGCTCAAAATGGTGTATTTTATGTGCCACCTGCACGGGTATAGTTCGTAGATGAGAATCAGATAATCTCCGTATAAAATGCATGAGGCCGCTTGTGTGCTTGTGTTGAACTGGTTAATGATATATTTCAAACGTCTGAGTCACCATCGTCAAAGTTGATGGCTTTGTT
>NC_069008.1:13190539-13193143 GCF_001194135.2 Octopus bimaculoides | reverse complement strand
ATCTTTTA
Organism: Octopus bimaculoides; assembly: GCF_001194135.2. Taxonomy (NCBI): domain Eukaryota; kingdom Metazoa; phylum Mollusca; class Cephalopoda; order Octopoda; family Octopodidae; genus Octopus; species Octopus bimaculoides. The sequence continues at coordinate 13,193,135 of NC_069008.1, read as the reverse complement.
TATTTTATCTTTTATGTGTTTCAGTCATTTGATTGCATCCATGCTGGGGCATTGCCTTGAAGCGTTTTAGCAGAACAAATTGACCCTAGGAGTTTTTTTAAAACTTAATACTTATTCTATCGCCCCATTTTGCTGAACTGCTAAGTTTCGGAGATTTAAGCACATCAGCACCAGTTATCAAGACATAGTGGGGGACAAACCGAAACATCTCTCAATCCTTTGTTTCCTTAAATTTCACCCTCGAATCGCCTGGTATCGCAACATCTATTATCTTTACTTCTTTTTCGTCTTTATGGATGATAACGATATCTGGTCGTGTCGCCTCTATGACTTGGTCATACAGCATGTTTAAATCCCAGAGTATTTTGTAATGTTCGTTTTCCATTACTCTCTCTGGCTTGTGTTTATACCATTGTTCAGCTCTCTCGAGGTCTGCTTTACCACACAACTGCCAGTGGACATATCTGGCTACATTGTTGTATCCCATTTTATATTCGTGTTGTGCACGCTTACTGCACTCACTAACAATATGGCTTATACTTTCTTCTTTCTCAGAGCACATCCTACACTGTGGCAAACCAGTGCTTTTATCAATGTGATATTTAGAGTAACTTGTTCTGAGTGTTACACACTAATGCTTCAGAGGGCCCTTTTAAGTTTCCTTTCTGCAGCCATTGCCAGGTTCTATTCCGATCAATCTCATCCTTATTCTTCAAGAACTGACAATGCATTTTCTTGTCCTGCCAAATTTTCTTCATCTGCTCTCTTTCTTAAATTGTGTTGGATCTATGGCTTCATTCACTTTTAAGGTTCCCTGCATTTTCACTGATTCAATCGTTTCTTCATTACCCACCCTTGACATACCAAACCAGGCTATTCTCCTCATCCCTTACACAACCTTCTTAACACACTAATTACTGTCCTCCCTCTCTCCTCTTTACATACAATCGTGACACATCACTCTTGTTCATTGTCATTATTATTATTATTATTATTATTATTATTATCATCATTAAGGTGGTAAGCTGGCAGAATCTTTAGCACGCTGGATGAAATACTTAGCAATATTGCACCCGACGCTACATTCTGAGTTCAAATTTTGCCAAAGTCAACTTTGTCTTTCATCCTCTAGGGGTTGATAAAATAAGTACCAGTTGAACACTGGGGTCGATATAGTCAACTCATCATCTTTCCTCAAAACTGCTGCACTTGTGGCAAAATTTGAAGCTATTGTTATTATTATTATTAATAGTAATAATATTAGAGGAGTTATATATTAATTTATCTTTAAAGCCACTACTGGCTAGGGCATTATTATAGTAGGGAGCTGCTTTCTGAAAAATTTCTTTAGAGGAAGAAAGGTTAGACACTGTTACTCATATTAGCTCTCAGGTTTTTAAACATTACAAGGCAGGTGACAAGACTGTTTATGTATATAGGTGAGTTTCTTGTAAGATTTATAAGATGACTGTCAGATGTTACACGTTATAATTCATTATTTGGCATGTTCTCAGCACAAGAAACTATCTGTAGCACTTAAAAACATGTATTATGTCCATTAAATAGTGTGTGAGAGAGATAGGTAGATAGATAGATAAATAGAGATATATGAGGGGATTCTTTCAGTTTCTGTCAACCAAATCCACTCACAAGGCTTCCCATGTCGTTGGGAAGCAAGCCTCTTACCACGTAACCCAGCCTGCACCTATTTGTGGAAAATTTCCTTAAACAATACCCATTTTTCAAAAACTTATGAAGAAACAAAGCCGATACAATGTGAATATTTCAAGACTCCTCTCCCCACACAAGGTATTTTTCTTTTTCACAACAAATTCTGATATAATAGTAATCAACGCCATCTGAAGTGCACTTGTAGAAAATTTTCACTTGAAAATATCCATTTGCCTGGACGTTATGAGGAAACAAAATTGGTGTTTAGGGGGCACAGTTGTGTAAGGTATGCCCATATGTTATCAACCCCAGGAGCATGAATTGACTGTGACCTATGCTAGTGGGAAAGAAACACCTGTGTAGGACTCCCATGTTAAGAAGGCCAAAGGATGGAGGCGAGACTAATATGAAACCGCTAAAAATGAGTTTGTGTATGGCCAACAACCCTACCTAGAAAAAAATAGTGAAGTAACAAAAGCATAGATGAAATTTCAAAACCAGAAAGACTTGGGAGCGGAAGGATTTTTCCCCTCCTCTCAGGGAGACATGATGTGGTGCAGCAAAATCCAAAAGGAAGCTGCAAGACTGACTCCCTTTCTAACTATCAAAAAATAAGAGATGAAGAAATGTGGCTGAAGGGAGTGGGTAGGTCCCAATAGAAGAACAGATCTTGAATTGTAGGGATGGATTGAAAGGCCACATCTTAAAGAAACCAACATACAGCATTAGATCTCAGGCCCCAATCTGGAACACACAAGGGAGGCAGAAGATAGGGAGCACTCAAGACGACTAGAGGCAGACCTGAAAAAGTAGAGATCCAACTCAATCTCGATTTCAGGCATTACTCTCCCATTTTTGACCTCATATATTTTACTGAAACCTTTTTTCTACCAAAGCAATTTTGAAATTTTTTTAGCTGAAAATG
>NC_069008.1:13189793-13190425 GCF_001194135.2 Octopus bimaculoides | reverse complement strand
TATATATATATATATATATATATATATATGGTGTAATTATCAACAGGGCAAATTTTTTAAGCCATTTCTCCACAGACTGAAAAAAATGATGAACAACCTTAATTGATTTTCGAACCTTATTAGGTTCTCATCAGAGGTGTCTACATCATTCTGAGTCTTCAGAGAAACAAGCAGCCAAACTGTTTATATACTCAACAAATCCAGCAGTTACTCTATGAAGGAGTCCCTAATTTGCATACTGAAAGTAGATGTGCTACTATGAATCAGAGTAGACATGTGAACAACAGTGGCTAAGTCATACTGAGAGTACATCAAGATTACATAGCAAGTAAGCCACCCAAACCAGGGTATGCTGAAATCATGGGATGCAGTATGGTGAACTGGAACTATTTCAATAGATGAACTTACTGAGTCAGTAGTGAATATCATGAGATGCTGAATGAATGAACAGGCATCAACCTGTCAATAGGCAGGATCAGTGCAAGAGAGAGACAACTGTGCTGGTGTGGTCATGTGGCAAGAATGGATGGGGACAGATGTGTGAAAAAGTGCCACACCCTAGTGGTTGAGGGAACCTGTGGAAGAGGTAGATCCAGGAAGACCTGGGATAAGGTGGTGAAGCACGACCTTTG
>NC_069008.1:13185522-13188300 GCF_001194135.2 Octopus bimaculoides | reverse complement strand
CTGTATGAATATATTTGTGAATGGTTAAGTGAATATTCTGAGAGAACGATTTACCACATGTGTCACAACTATATGGTTTCTCTCCAGTATGAGTGCGTTTGTGAATGTTTAAATGACCTCTTTGAGAAAATGACTTGTCACAGACATCACAATGATATGGTTTCTCTCCTGTGTGAATGCGTTTGTGATTGATTAAGTGACTTCTTTCAGAAAATGCTTTGCCGCAGATATTACAGTGGTATGGCTTTTCTCCTGTATGAATACGTTTGTGTGACATTAAGTAACTGGCTTCAGAGAACGACTTACCACAGAAATCACAGTGATGTGGTTTCTCTTGTGTACGAATGTGCTTCTCTCCAGAATGAAGCCGTTTGTTGTGTTCATTCAAATAACTTGTTTGAGAAAACGATTTCCCACAGACCCGACAACGATATGGTCTCTCTCCAGTGTGGACACGTTTGTGATTGGTTAAGTGACAATTTTCAGTGAAAGCTTTACCACAGATTTCACAGTGATATGGCTTCTCTCCCGTATGAATACGTTCATGAGAAGTTAAGTGAGATCTTTGAAGGAATGATTTACCACAGATATCACATTGATGTGGCTTCTCTCCTGTATGAATGCGTTTGTGTCCAGCTAAGTTCCTGCCTGCTGAGAACGACTTACCACAGATATCGCAGTGATATGGTTTATCGCCTGTATGAATACGTTTGTGACTAATTAATATACTACTTCTAGCGAATGATTTATCACAGGCATCACAATGAAATGGTTTTTCTCCCGTATGAATACGTATGTGGGTAGTTAAGTAATTTTGGGTAGAGAACGCTTTGCCACAGACATCACAATGAAAAGGTTTTTCCCCTGTATGAATACGCAGGTGAATGGAAAAATTACCTTTTTGAGTGAATGATTTATCACATATATCACAATGGTACGAGGACTTTTCTTTCCGTTTCAATATCATCTCTTCGGCAATATCAATCATTTTAGGTTGCGTTATACATTTCATGTCACATAATCCACTTTCCATTATTTTTCGTTACTCACCACATTATAATTTTCTGATTTGCATTTTATACCTAATAAATATTTCTATTGTTATATTTTCATCGACTGCAAACAGTATTTTAAGATGCTGCAAAAATCATTTAAAATGTTGTCCCAGTTTGGTCGGAATGCAAAATTCTTTCATGCATATATTCCGGACAGTAAATCCAAGCACAGATCTATGAAAAGAAGCATATATCAGTTCTGTATAGACAGTTCCCTTATAAAAGGATATCATTTTAACTTTATGTGAATGTGGAGAAATCTTTTGTAAAGGACATTATTTTAAACGAGTGTAGCAATCGAAAAAGTGCGTCAAACAATAACAATGCGGCGTCAAGATGGAAGCGAAAGTACTTCCTGCGCATGCGCATCTATGTATGCGCCCGCAAGAGTGCATCAATAGTGCTTTCAGCTCCATATGTAGGGGAGCTAACTCTTATTAAATCCCCTATCATTTCACTATAGATCCTTTTTTTTATTTAGATATAGCTACTATCTTTCGGGCTGCGAGCTGACAGATTCGTTCGCACACCAGACGAAATGCTTAACGTTCTGAGTTCAAATTCCGCCGATGTCGACTTTGCCTTTCATCCTTTCGGGGTCGATTAAATAAGTATCAGTGTAACACTACCATCAATGTAATCGACTAGTCCTCTCCCACCAAATTTCAGGCCTTGTGCCTTTAGTAGAAAGGATTAAACAGGTACCAGTTACGCACTGGGGTCGACGTAATCGACTTAATCCCTTTGTCTGTTCTTCTTTGACCCCTCTATGTTTAGCCCCCTGTGGTAATAAAGAAATAAATATATCTTTTATCTTTTACTTGTTTCACTTTTTTTTCTGAAGCCTGAGACTTATTCATGTCATTATACTGAACCGCTCGGTTACGAGGACTTAAACAAACCAACACTCTGTATACATACATACACACATACATACATACATATACAGTATGTATGTGTGTATTATATATATATATATATATATATATATATATATGTATATGTATATGTATATACGTATATACATATATACATGTACACACGTTTGTGCATGATAGTGTATAGAAGTATATATTACTCAAAGAAATTCCAACTTTGTCTGATTTTCACGTTTTATTTACAATCTTATAATAATGTAATATAAAATAATATAATGAAATGACAGAATGCTAAATGTCCATTCTGATTGGACAAATGCAACTGCAGCTGTTACAAGACTATGCCTAATGTTATGGGTTATTGTGATGGTTCTTAGTTCTTTTAACTTGTTGACACCGTAACTGCAGTATTTGGGACTCAGGTCTGTGAAAAAATGGGGGTGTGATTGAGATAGGTCTAGGAAACTCACTTTTGCAACAGAACTTAAATAGATCATGTTAGACATCGTCTGATTGTGTCAGTATATATATTGATGCGACGACCGAAAATACAGTTGGCATTATATCCCTATCTCCCGGGCTAGGTTTTGAACCCGTACTCTGGTCAGTTGGGGAGAATGGTATTTCCTTTGTCTCGTCGGCAACCACAGCTATTTTTAGCGTAGCTGCCCCTTTCCGGTCAGCGAAAGTTCAAAAAAAGGCAGCATAGGAATTGTACCGACCGACCCATCTTGGCAGGGGGTAGGGTAGCACAATGAGCTATGGTATTTGGGATGAATAGGAGAACAAGAATTGGCGGCAAAAGCAGTTAGCAGAGAATTTTGACCAGTGGAGTTCTGGGAGCC
>NC_069008.1:13184117-13184603 GCF_001194135.2 Octopus bimaculoides | reverse complement strand
AAACTTGAGACACGAACTTTGCGATGTAAAAATGATTGGAAAGCTTATAATTGTTTGGAAACTTTGTCAACGTTATTGAACTGTCATGCCATGTATTGGAATTGTTATTATGTAATGCTCTATTCTAATGTTTTAAATGTATTCTGTGATGTTATGTACGACAAAAAAGAAAAGGTTACCCAACGCATGGTCTTCGTGTTGTTTCTTCCTCCCCGTCCTATTTGCCTGTGTTGTTCTTCGTTACGTGCTCCAGCCGGGGCTTTATTATCGGTCAGGATTGTACCGACGGACGAACTTGCTGGCTCACTGAGCGAGTACGAACGTTCGCGCGTGCGCGAGTCCCCCATTATATATATATATGTCTGTACGTATTGTCGTCGTCGTTTAACGTCCGTTTAACGTCTCGCTCAAGGAATTTCATGTGTCACCCGCACAAGAGCCAGCACAGGGGCACCGGCAACGATCTCGCTCGAAAAACCTCATGTG
>NC_069008.1:13179878-13182533 GCF_001194135.2 Octopus bimaculoides | reverse complement strand
TTATAGATTTAATCAAAAGATTAAATATGGTACTTAAAATGTTTGAGGCACCAGAATTTGGTAGGGTAAAAACCAAAAATAAAATCAAGAGGTTTGGTGAATAAAATTTGAAGAAAAGCAACAAAAATCCATTAGGTTATAGCAGTACGTACGTTTCGTACAAACTTCATTTATTTATGTAGTGAGAACACCACATAAGATGTGCAATGAAAATGTACTCCTCCGCTGCATAATGGAAGTGTGCAAATACAAGAATAGGAGAAGAAAATACCATCTTGACTGGACTGTTAATCAACAGTCTAGTGAATCAAACAAGAATTTAATTTCTATATATTCTAATTGGAGGGGTAAGATAGCAGTAATTTCAATTTAGAGGAAGGTAGATTAAGTAGTAAGGGACAGCAGGTTAGGGGTAAATCAAGCAAGGGAACAAAATGATAAGAAAAAAGGAAAAAATATATATATATAGAAATAAAAATGAAAAGACAATGCCCTAAGGAGTGGGCAGTGTGATAATGATTCTTATTTCTTTATTGCCCACAAGGGGCTAAACATAGAGAGGGCAAACAAGGACAGACAAAGGGGTCAAGTCGATTACATCGACCCCAGTGCGTAACTGGTACTTAATTTATCAACCCCGAAAGGATGAAAGGCAAAGTTGACCTCGGCGGAATTTGAACTCAGAACGTAACGGCAGACGAAATACTTCTAAGCATTTCGCCCGGCGTGCTAACGATTCTGCCAGCTCTCCGCCGTCTTAAAAAGTAATTTAGTTAAATTACTTTCTAAAGAGAATCAGTTAACACAGTGATAATCGCGAGCTGGCAGAATCGTGCTTATTGGCATTTCGTCTGTCCTCGCGTTCTTAGTTCAAATTCCATTTAGGTTGACTTTGCCTGTCATCTTTTTGCAGTCAATGAAACTAATATCAATTATGCGAAGGGATCAATATAATCAACTAGGCCCCTCCCCACAAAGTTTAGGACCTTGTGCCTATTGTAAAAACGTTAATTACTAAACGACCCTGCACATGTGTATCGGAGTTCATAAAATTACTAATTATATAAATGAGAAAAAAAAAGTAACAACTTCATTTACTTATAAAAAGTTGAATATTACACTTACTGTATTGTATTTAGCGTGGAGGCGCAATGGCCCAGTGGTTAGGGAAGCGGACTCGCGGTCATAGGACAGTGGTTTCGATTCCCAGCCCGGGCGTTGTGAGTGTTTATTGAGCGAAAACACCTAAAGCTTCACGAGGCTCTGGCAGGGGATGGTGGCGAACCCTGCTGTACTTTTCCACCACAACTTTCTCTCACTCTTACTTCCTGTTTCTGTTGTGCCTGTAATTCAAAGGGTCAGCCTTGTCACACTGTGTCACGCTGAATATCCCCGAGAACTACGTTAAGGGTACACGTGTCTGTGGAGTGCTCAGCCACTTGCACGTTAATTTCACGAGCAGGCTGTTCCGTTGATCGGATCAACTGGAACCCTCGACGCCGTAAGCGACGGAATGCCAAATGTATTTGGCACAACGCAAATATTGATATTCCACTGCAAGTTCAAGTCCTTATTGTGATGTAGGGGCTTGTTTGACTCAACGACCCTGAAATCTATGTCAGCAGAGCCAGAGACTTCTGCCAAGACCTCTGATACTGAACATGTCAAAGGATAGAGGCGAAACTTAAATGGATCCCCTCTACCCAGAGGTAAAAATGGGTTCGAGTGTAGAGCCAATACTCCTACTTAGAAACAAGTAAACTTCTAGAAGCATTGGTGTAAATTCAAAACCAGCAAGATCTGGGATGGTAGAAGATAGCTCAGAGTTGGAAAATGTAAAGAAAATTCGTTGAAGGTCTATGCTTTGTAGAGAGTGAAATGCTTGTGTATGGATACCTTTGTGTCTAGTTAAGTGGCTGAGCTGAGAGAATGGTTTACTACAGATGTGGTTTCTCTTCTGTGTGAATACGTTTGTGTTCAATTAGATGTTGGTTTTGAGAGAATGATCTACCACAGATATCACTGTGATAAGGCTTTTCTCTTGTATGAATATGGTTGTGTGTAGCCATGCTAAATCACTGAGAGAATGATATACCACAGATATCACAGCAATACGGTTTCTCTCATGTATAACTTCGTTTGTGTCTAATCATCCCGTACATACACATTCGCATGCATACATACAAAGACGCCCGTACATATACACACAGACACTGTCAAACACGCCCACGCAAGGAAGCAGAAGTAGGCACACATACACAAGCACACAGGTATGCACACAGAGAGACTCATGAATACATGCATACATACGCACGCAAGCCCTCGCATACAAGCAGACTACAAGGTCTCAAACAGACAAACGCGGCGTCCATAACGGACTAAGGCTAATTTAACGGTTTGTTCCAATGCGTCATCTCTATATCCCACGAGTCTAGCCAATCTCCTGATTTCGTTGGCAAACACATCGAGCTGTTCGCCTATCCACTTCGCTTTCCCCATAAATGGCCCTTCTGTGAAAGCCTCCATCAGCCGGTCTTCTATTTTTTCTGCGCTCAACTGGTCCTTCTCTTCCATTTCCAGGTATTGCGCCAACCCCGATCCATCGAGGTACAACGGTATGACACTCGCTATGGTAATCTATACCTTGGAGTCTTG
>NC_069008.1:13178493-13179499 GCF_001194135.2 Octopus bimaculoides | reverse complement strand
TGAAGAACAAGATGGAAGCGAAGAGAGAATTACGGTAGTCTTACCTGTCGGACCGGGAAAAGGGTCACTTTCAACATCCACGTGCTGTCTCGATCTGCAAGGTTCACTCCACGTCCACGTGCGCTATCCGTCGCTGTACACTCTCACACGCCTGCTTTGATGCGCTGTATGCCGCCAACTGGCTCCTCACGCTTCCCTGATGCCGCATGCCCACCGCGGCACTTCCGGTGGGACCCACAGGCCCCACTTCTGACATAACACGCCTACTCCCTCACTTCCGATCCTTCCCTACAACACAGCCTGGCTCATAACACCACACTAACGATATTGCCACTTCGACGCATTTTCTGTCCTTACAGTAATAAAATATATTAGCATGACAAAAAAGCCAGATCGTACCTTTAATAAACCCAATTCTTAGACATGGATGAGTGCGTTCAACTGTGTGCAAGTCAGCGGAAACAGTAACGCCTTTGATAGTGTGTGAGTTTAGGGACGCCTAACCTAGACAGATCGGCCGAAAGAGTCAGCGATCGATGTTCAGGTGGATCACCAAAGCATACGCTTCTTTGTAGCAATTAAATATAAACTGCAAACTTCCAACGAAAAAAATAAATGGTGTACGCAATGTTATTGAAGACTGCATGTCGTTTCATGTGGGAGTCAAAATGGATATGTGTAAGACAAAACTTTTCCATGGGCGTAGCTGTGTGGTAAGAGGTTTGCTTCCCAACCACACGGTTCCCAGTGGTTTCGATTCCCAGCCCCGGCGTTGTGAGTGTTTATTGAGCGAAAACATCTAAAGCTCCCCGAGGCTCCGGCAGGGGATGGCGGTGAACCCTGCTGTACTCTTTCACCACAACTTTCTCTCACTCTTACTTCCTGTTTCTGTTGTGCCTGTAATTCAAAGGGTCAGCCTTGTCACACTGTGTCACGCTGAATATCCCCGGGAACTACGTTAAGGGTACACGTGTCTGTGGAGGGCTCAGCCACTTGCACGTTAATT
>NC_069008.1:13176376-13178199 GCF_001194135.2 Octopus bimaculoides | reverse complement strand
TATTTGGCACAACGCAAATATTGATATTCCACTGCAAGTTCAAGTCCTTATTGTGATGTAGGGGCTTGTTTGACTCAACGACCCTGAAATCTATGTCAGCAGAGCCAGATACTTCAATCCCACTGCGTGGCATCTTGGAACACAACGAAAGAAAGAAGTTGCTACTATATATATATATATATATACATACACACATAAAAATTTATTTATGAGGGTAGAAATGGATATTAATCAATTTGAACCAGTGGTCTAGCATATTAAAAAAAATCCGAAGATTAAAATTATATTACATACAAAAATAAGAGGGATGACCAGCAAAAGTGGACTCCTATACGCTAGAAATAGATGCCGAATCATCTAACCACGAAAAAATATGTTCACAGTAAAAATTCAGCGACACAACAGACTGTAAAAGGGCCCTTTTACAGTTAGATGATTCGGCATCTATTTCTAGCATATAGGAGTCCACTTTTGCTGGTCATCCCTCTTATTTTTGTACATACACACATAAATATACATAGGTGCAGGAGTGGCTGTGTTGTAAGTAGCTTGCTTACAACCCACATGGTTCTGGGTTCAGTCCGACTGCGTGGCACCTTGGGCTTCTTCTGTTACAACCTCAGGCCGACCAAGACCTTGTGAATGAATTTGGTAGACAGAAACTGAAAGAAGCCCGTTGTATGTATATATATATATGTATATGTTTGTCCTCATCCCACCACCGCCACCATCGCTTGACAACCGATGTTCGTGTGCTTACATCCCCGATAGAATAAGAAATCGATAGAATAAGTACTGCGCTTGCCAAGAATAAGTCCTGGGGTCGATTTGTTCGACTGAAGGCAGTGCTCCAGCATGGTCGCAATCTCCACGTGGAAACAAGTAAAAGAGTATATGTATATATAAGAATATTTCGTGTGCAAGATTCTTGATGTGGATACGTGTGCTGAAAGAAATACAATTAAACCTTGGGAGAGGCATTATGCCGGTAATAAACACACGCACTGGTTCAGTCCTTTAGTCCTTTATTAATTTATATAGTTTTTTGTTAAATTATTTCATTGCACTCTTGCAATCTCTTCAGTAACTTGTCTCTCCACTTCCATTTATTTTGAATGTATGATCTGGCGTTGTTTCGAAACTGTTTGGTATGAGCATGTGAGTGTGTGCAAGCTCGTATGTGTGCACGCTCATATGTGTGCACGCACTTATGTGTTCGTGCTTATATGTAAGTATGTGCGTCCATATGTATAAGAACCTGATAGAATAAGTATCAGGTTTCAGAATGACAAGATCTTTGGGTTAATTCATTTGACTAAAAATTCTTCGAGGCAGTGCCCCAGCATGGGCAGCATTCCAATGAATGAAAGAAGTAAAAAAAAAAAGATATATTGAAAATTGGAAACATAGAGAAAGGGGATTTAATGAGAGTTAGCTTCCCTAAACATGGTCCCGCAAAACACCATTGACGCGCGCATTCATATATACGCATGCGCAGGAAGTACTTTCGCTTCCATCTTGACGCCGCATTGTTATTGTTTGACGCACTTTTTCGATTGCTACACTCGTTTAAAATAATGTCCTTTACAAAAGATTTCTCCACATTCACATAAAGTTAAAATGATATCCTTTTATAAGGGAACTGTCTATACAGAACTGATATATGCTTCTTTTCATAGATCTGTGCTTGGATTTACTGTCCGGAATATATGCATGAAAGAATTTTGCATTCCGACCAAACTGGGACAACATTTTAAATGATTTTTGCAGCTTCTTAAAATACTGTTTGCAGTCGATGAAAATATAACAATAGAAATATTTAT
>NC_069008.1:13166908-13171747 GCF_001194135.2 Octopus bimaculoides | reverse complement strand
ATGACCCTCTCCGTAACTTTCATAACCTGATCTAACAGCTTGATGCCTCTGTAATTATTAGTGTCTAAAGCGTCACCTTTACCTTTGTAGCAGTTTACTATGGTGCTGCTACACCAGTCATTGGGTATATATATGTGTGTGTGTATATATATATTATAATTTAGGGTATCTAAGAGATACCACCACGCTGGAAATAACAGTCAAAACTTGACATTAAATGCTCATATAGCACCAGGAGAGAAGACGAAGAGACAAAATAAACTAGCAAAAATTACTGGATAATTTCAGATCCCGGATTTCTGGCTCTGCATAAGAAATGCTCTGCCTTTATCAGTGGAATACACTCAGAAAAGCACATAAATACAAATATATATATATTTATATATACGATGTGCTTTCTACAAGTACACTTCAGATAGTGTTGATTACTATTATATCAGAATTTGTTGTAAAAAAACAAAAATACCATGGGTGGGGAGAGGAGTTTTTCAAAACTTCTCATTGTGTCGGCTTTGTTTCTTCATAAGTTTTTGAAAAATGGGTATTGTTTAAGGAAATTTTCCACAAATAGATACAAGCTGGGTTGTGTGGCAAGAGGTTTGCTTCCCAACAACATGGGAAGCCTCGTTAATAGATTTGGTTGACGAAAACTGAAACAAATCCATTGTGTGTGTGTGTGTGTGTGTCTATATATATATATATTCTCTTTTACTCTTTTACTTGTTTCAGTCATTTGACTGTGGCCATGCTGGAGTACCGCCTTTAGTCGAGCAAATCGACCCCAGGACTTATTCTTTGCAAGCCTAGTACTTATTCTATCGGTTTCTTTTGCCAAACCATGTTGGGGGTACAAACACAGACACACAAATATATACACACACACACACACACATATATATATATATATACACACACACACACACACATATACAATGGGATTCTTTCAGTTTCCATCTACCAAATCCACCCACAAGGCTTTGGTCGGCCCAAGGCTATTGTAGAAGACATTTTCTCATAACTAAAGAATCGTCTTTTCCAGTGTGTATACTTTGTTATTGTATTCTTAATGCAAGATCAACATGGAAGGTGTTTTGTTGCTTTGCTAGTAACTGGCTAGCAGATGATGAACTGAAGTAGACTTCAAAGGAAAACATATATACATATGTGAACAGACATACACATATGTGAATTAAGAGTACCCTAAACACAAATTAACGATCGTACTCATTTTTATTCCGCCCACTTGAAAACTTTTCAGTTTTCTATATGTCAAGCGGTGGTGATGTGGACAAACACAGGCACAAAGTCACACACACATCATCATCATCGTTTAATGTCTGCTTTCCATGCTAGCATGGGTTGGACGATTTGACTGACGACTGGTGAAACCGGATGGCAACACCAGCCTCCAATCTGATTTGGCAGAGTTTCTACAGCTGGATGCCCTTCCTAATGCCAACCACTGTGTATATATATATATATATATATATATATATGGTTTCTGTAGCTTGGTGTTAGTGATTGTCCTCCACCACAAATTGACAACCAATGTTGGTAGTTTCTATTCCTTTAACTTAGTGGTTCAGCCATAAAGACTGATACAATAAGTAACAGACTTTAAAAGTAAGTATTGCAGTTGATTTGTTTGGCCACATTCCAATGATTGAAAGTGGCCATGCTGTAGCAAGATAAAAGATACCAATAAGAAAATAAAAAAGAAGTTAATTAACTGAGACTGCAGTGTTTTTAATGCAACAGTTAAAATGCATTCCATGAAATAATCTCTTATATCGTCCATAAATATGACTGGTCTCTCATATCCAACAAAAGAAGGTTCTGTAATTTCTTGATCAACAACCTATGAAGTTGATTTGAAAGATCAAATATTTATGCTGTGCATTGTCACACTTTCTCCCTCAAAGGAACATTTCCTGTGCAGGTGTGTGATGTGCCACATTTTCCTGCTGAAGTGAGATAAAAGCAGAGATATTACATCAGTGGAAAGAACCTTTGGATGCTGCATTACTTCCCTGAGAAAAGAGCTACCGAACAGGAAAGAACTCTTGAGAGTTCAACATTATCCGTGACCAGCATAAAACGTCTAAGATACTACCTGCCCATAACACATGATATCATTGCAAAAACCATTTATAGTGCTATCTGCAGGAAGGATTTCTCTGACAGATACATCAAAAGAATATCAGATCCAGAATTAGCTCACATTAAAAACATGGAACACTAGTGTAGTACTTCCATAAAAACAGCGAGCACCGTCTGAGTGTGATCGTTGCCAGAGCAGCTGTCTGGCTTCCGTGCCGGTGGCACGTAAATAGCTCCATTTGAGCGTGATCGTTACCAACGTTGCCTTCCTGGCACTTGTGCCAGTAGCACGTGAAAAGACATTCGAGCAAGGTCGTTGCCAGTGCAGCTGGACTGGCTCCTGTGCAGGTGGCACGTAAAATACACCATTTCGAGCATGGCCGTTGCCAGTACCGCCTGACTGGCCTTCATGCCGGTGGCACATAAAAGCACCCACTACACTCTCGGAGTGGTTGGCATTAGGAAGGGCATCCAGCTGTAGAAACTCTGTCAAATCAGATTGGAGCCTGGTGTAGCCACTTGGTCCACCAGTCCTCAGTCAAATCTTCCAACCCATGCTAGCATGGAAAGCGGGCGTTAAATGATGATGATGATGATGAATCTAGTGCAAGCAGAACAGATCTGATGTTGTTCTACCAGACAAGGAACAATACCTTGCTCTCTTATAGAGGTTAGCTTCCCAGCAGATGTGAGTGTCATCATCAAAAGGCCAAAGAAAGACAACATTTCTGGTGCATTAATGCAGAAATTACATTCTTGCATCTGAGTATAAATTTGTGTTTGTATCTATCATCACAGGTGCATTAAGGTATGTATCTACAAATTTACATGCAACCTCAGAAATGCAAGTTTTCTTGAAAAAAGAGCAAAATGCTGCAGTTTCCCCAAATGCAATCTATTACTCACACAGAAAATATTTGTCAGACATGTAGCAGACTCAAAACCGGATCAGCAAATTGCCCAGTAAAGGTCATAGCCATTTCACATGATTGGCCAATGAACTCACCAATCAGCATTGAGCTGTCACGTGATGCAAACTTCTAGAACATATCCTAATGAAACTTATAAATAGACTAGTTTTGGGTGTGAAATTGAAGTACTGGGAGTTGCTGTCATAAAATCCTATTTTTGAACATACAACGGGTGTTTTATCAACTTCTTATTAAGCTCAGCAGACAACAGATATGGTAGTACTCTCATGAACTGAGCAGGCCTTCTCTTCGTCTTGAATGTGTATTCACGGAGATTATTTAAGCATTTATTTTGTCATAATTACAGTGTGTATACTTTGTTATTTAAAAAAAACTACATCCTGGTTGAAGTGCCTGACCGTACTGAGCAGACTTCCTCTGCTCTGGTTCTTCCAGGGAGTCACATAGTGAGTGATGGCTGGCGATCCTACAAAAACATTGGAAGCCAAAATGGTAGTGTGTACACTCACGAAGTGATTGTGCATCAGCTTCGTTGATCCGGCAAATAAGGAAGTCCATACGCAAAATGTGGAAAATTGTGGATGCGTGTTAAAAGACAATTACGACGTTGATTTGGAATGTCAGATAATTTGTCCGTGTCATATTTACACGAATTTATACGGAGGAATTCTAAACCGAAGAGGAAGACTTTTTGGTTGCTATATCCAGGGTCTAAGTTCTTTAACAGTAAGTTGACTTACTTATATCCCCTTTAATTTTATTTACTTTATTACATCTCCCATATTGAAGGATTAGCTAAAGGGAAATATAAAATCTCCGTAAATTGCCTAACACCATAATAACATCAGCTGAAAATCAAATCATTTGTCAGTTACCGTTTATTTCCTCGTTTAGTTTTCACCCCGGATTAAATAATATAGACATTTATAACGCTCATTTCTAGGTCAGTTCTTCCCAAAGAAAGAATGTCACTTCCGTTTTACCAGTATCACTCCTGGTTCTATCTACGGAAGTTTAAGATTTATTATTCTTTATTTATTTAGACTATCTTAGTAATAAGTAATTAGAATAACACATTTTTAATTAATCACAAGTGACAAATAGAGATATGCTATAAGAAATATTTGAAAGTTGTACGAAATATATCAATGTCCTCACTAATTCAAGTCTTCCTACTTCAGTTCATTCCTCGTTATTTCATCTTAAAGCTACAATCGCTATGTAAGTATCGTTTTCGTTCTTTCTCATTAATTTCTGTCTTCATTTAAACAATTTAATTAATCCAGTTTTCAGAAGATATATTTCATAGGCTGTGTGAATTCCGAAATTCACATTGTGACTATCGGAATATCTGTCGTGTGTCTTCATGTTTGTCCCCCATCAATTCTTAACGAACGGGGTTCATCTGTTTATGCCCCTCTAACGCAGCGATTCGGCAAAAGTAGTTGATGGAGTAAGGGACTTAAAAAAGAAGTTACTAGTGGTGTACAAAAATATTTTTCTGTTCTATAACACAAAATAGATAAGTATACGAAGTTTGAAAGTCTTTCCGTACCAAAAACACTACGTAGAACATTAATGAAAAATGTGGCCCCCGTTTTAAAATAGATCCGAAGCTATTTTCTTTTCATCTGTTCTTGTTGTTTTTTTTCCCCATCTTTTATTTAAAAAAAATTTTCCTCTTCATATAAGCTTCGTTGTTGATCTGGTTTTTATCTTTTGCGTGTTGCTTGCTGCAGTCGCTGAACTGCAGCCATGCTGGAGCACAGCTTTGAAGAGTTTAATCAGAAAAAGTCAACCCCCTTAT
>NC_069008.1:13162537-13166878 GCF_001194135.2 Octopus bimaculoides | reverse complement strand
AAGGGTCTTGTTGAAGAGGTGAATACATTTTTTGGCCATGTATACATCAATAATTCTTAACTTTTTAAAGATTGAATGTTTTACAGAACAGACTTAAATGTTCTTTATACACATTTATGATAGAATAACTTTATGAAACCATATCACTGTGATCATCATCATCATCATCATATGATGTTCGTGCTCGCATGCGTTGGACAGCTTGATCAGAAAACCTCCAGTTGTCTTCCACATTATGTGATGCTATATCCCCTTCTATTTCGTCGAAATAACACATCTCGAAATCTCTGTCCATTCGCAGGATCTTTAAGCTTCCAGACCCTTCTCCTCTAAGCTGGTCTACTTCTAGGCATCCATTTAGCCCTGATCCCGAAGTCGCTAACTACTAATCTGTGTTGAAGGGTACATTCTTCACCTGGGAAGGTTTTGGCATTTATAAGCAGTCCTCTTTCCCTTTTTCTGGTGAGGATGTAGTCAATTTGGCTAGTGTGTCTGCCGGAACGGTAGGTGACTGGGTGACAGGCAGGTTTCCTGAAGTTGGTATTGCAAACCATAAGATCATGTGCATCGCAGAACTCCAGCAGTCTGGTTCCCTCCTCATTGCGGGAACCAAAACCATAGCCTCCATGTACGCCATGGAAGCCCCCTGCATGTTGTCCACCATGTCCATTGAAATCACCAGCCACAAAGAGAAGGTCCCTGTCATTTGTCAATGAGGTAGTCTGCAAAAAGGTGTCATAAAATCGGTCTTTCTGCCCATCCGGTAGCCCTGGTTGAGGGGCATAGGCCGAGATAACGGTAGCTACCCTATGGTGAAGCACCAATCTAATCTTAAGTACTCTGTCACATACTCTGACTACGTCGATTACCTTATCAACCCATTTCTCCGCAAGAAGTATTCCCACGCCCCCGACCCCATCAGTGTTCTCTGCCCAGAAAATCTTGTACCTGTGTTCTTTGCCTGTGAGGAACCTCCTCTCCACCTTACTTCTTGGATACAGCACAAATCTACACCTCTCCGTTCAAGCATCTCAACAATCTCACCAGTCCTACCTTTCAGTGTGCCAACTCTGAGGGTGTGGGCCTGTGAGACCCTGGGATGAGGGACAGCAGTGTCCTGTACCTGAAAAGAAAGCTTGCATTTGGCAGAGTTTATAAACAAACAATAGCCTACAACCTGCATACACTACACCATTTTTATGTGCTATATGATAGATAAATCCTGGTTAGGGGTGGGGATGGCATTAGGCCCTTAGAAGTGTTCGTGGGAGACAACCAAAGATGACAGAAGATAGGAACTTCCGGTGCTTGTGGAGCGGGTGGGAGGGCAGGTGTACCATGAGCCAGCAAGTTTAGGTGAGAGCCACTTCTGCACTTGAATACTATGGTAGACAAATTTAGAGAGAATGAATTAAAGAAATGATAAACTTGAATAAAATAAAATAAATAAAATGTGATGATTAACGGATATGCATGAATTTAAGACAAACAAGGAAGACTAATCTATCGGGCTATGTTTACATGGTAAAGAAATAGATAGATAATAAAGAATGAATGGGGGTGGTAATAGGGTTATGATCTATGCAGAAACAGGAGTACATGAACGAGGTTGAAAGGATAAAATTCTTATCTGTTCATTTTCTGAATTTCGTATTCTATCAGCAGAGGAATTCAAACTCAGTTAGGGGAAGCAGAGCATTGAGCTGGTTTATATAGAGTTAGGGTTAAGGTGGGGGGAAGAGATGGTGAACCGGGTGGTAAAATCGAAGAGAGAGAGAGGGGTCCGAGTTAGGTGGTCAGGCAGTAAATACATCACAAGGAGAATATTCTTTGGGATTTTCGGAAGCATCAAATGCAGCATGCAAGAGAGAAGACTACCTTGGGTTGGAATGTGATGCAAATGAACGAAGACAGCTGTGTAAAGAAGTACTGGTCACCGAAAGTGGATGGCACCTGTGGAAGAGGGAAACCCAGGAAGACATGAGATGAAGTGTTGAGGATTGATCTCAGGATGTTAGGGGTCATGGCACTCACATAGGATCTGTTTTTTTATTACCCATGCGGGCTAACATAGAGGGGACAATACAATGATAGGATCTTACCTCCCACACTCTCTCTCTAAGCAATCATGTCCCTCCTTTTCACCAGCACGCCTGTTTCTGTTCTCATTCTTGTTAACGCTTTGTCTCTCTCTCACTCTCTCTCTCTCTCTCTCTGGTTGGGTAACTGTTGACCTCCTCTGCAGCAAGACATTTGTTTCTGCCTCTCTGTCACACTCTAATCTTTCATCATCCGACCCAAGATCAATTCCTCCAATTCCCCCCCATCCTTCTCAAAGAGTCTGTAATTGCAAAGTCACTTTGTGACCCCGGCAGTGCAGGTGCCACTTAAAAAGCACCCAGTCCACACTCTAAGGCAGTTGGCATTTGGAAGGGCATCAAGCTGTAAAGACCACATCAAAACTCTCCTTACCTGCATGAATGCCATGTGAAACACCCTCGGCCCACTCTACAGAGTTGTTGGTGTTAGGAAGGGCATCCATCCATGAAAACCATTCCAAAACAGACGCAGAAGCATGGCACAAGTTCTTGCCTTACCAGCTCCTGTCAAGCCATCCAACCTTTGCCAGCATAAAATGACGGTGTTAAACAATGATGATGATTTTTCTGATGTTCATCAGTACAGAAATACAGTATAATTTTCACTTCTGTAGTTTTACTGTTTAAGCATTTTGTATATCTTGATTTCTTGCTTCTCTGTTGTTTCAGATTATCAAAGATCATTGGAAGAACTGTTCAAGATTTTCATGATCATCATTTTTTATGTCTACTTTTTCATGCTGGCAAATGTTGGACGGTTTGACATGAATAAATGAAGCAGAGAACTCAGTCTTGCTGTAGATGTGAATTCGTGGCTTGCTCATATGTACATGATCAATATTTCTTATTGTTTTAAAGACAGTGTTCTTTATACACATTGATGATATTTTTTGTGAACTAAGCTTCATAGAAACATTTTTATACTTCACTGGCTGCAATATTCAGAAAAACATTTTGTATTTTAATTGAACTTAAAGCATTGAACTCAGAGCATCTTGAGATATTATCAAAGATCACAGGTGGTGGAAACAGCAGTATTTATTGAGTATAAAATACAACAGAAAATTGCTCCATATTTCGATAAGAAAAATTATAGAAAATGAATCGTGTGAGAACAAAGTTACGTCGAAAGGGCAGTTTTAAAAAAATTGGTTTTTCTAATAGGAAAAAAGACATGGGTAAAACATCATACTACTGTGATATCTGTGGCAAATCATTCTCTCAAAATGGTAACTTAGAAGCTCACAAACGTATTCACACTGGAGAGAACCCATATCGCTGTGACATCTGTGGTAAATCATTCTCTCAAAATAGTAACTTAAAAACTCACAAACGAATTCATTCAGGAGAGGAGCCATATCACTGTGACATCTGTGGCAAATCATTCTCACAAAATTCCAATTTAGTTAAACACAAGCATATTCATACAGGAGAGAAACCATATTACTGTGATATCTGTGGTAAGTCATTCTCTCAAAATGGTAACTTAAGAACCCACAAACGAATTCATTCAGGAAAGAAGCCATATCACTGTAATATCTGTGGTAAATCATTCTCACAAAATTCCAATTTAACTAGACACAAACACATTCATACAGGTGAGAAGCCATATCACTCTCCAATCAGTGATAAATCATTCTCAAAAAAGAGTATTTTACCTACGCACAACTGTATTCATACAGGTGAGAAGCCATATCGCTGTGATATCAGTGGTCAATCATTCTCTAAAAAAAAATTAAGGACTCGCAAACGAATTCGTTCAGGAGAGAAGCCATATCACTGTGACATCTGTGGTAAGTCATTCTCTCAAAGTGTTAACTTAAGTACTCATAAACGAATTCATAGAGGAGAGAAGCCATATCGCTGTGATATCTGTGGTAAATCATTCTCTCAAAATTGGAATTTAGTTAGACACACGCGTATTCATACAGGAAAGAAGACGTATTGCTGTGATATCTGCAGTAAATCATTCTCACAAAATTGGAATTTAGTTCGACATAAACGTATTCATACAGGAAAGAAGACATATTGCTGTAGAATCTGTGGTAAATCATTCTCACAAAATGGCAATTTAACTACACACAAATATATTCATAGAGGAGAGAAGCCATATCACTGTGATATCTGTAGTCAATCATTCCCTCAAAATGATCACTTAAGTACTGACAAACGAATTCATAGAGGTGAAAAACCAGATCACTGTGATATCTGTGGTAAATCATTCTCTCAAAATAGTAGCTTA
>NC_069008.1:13157487-13159758 GCF_001194135.2 Octopus bimaculoides | reverse complement strand
GATCTGATGATGTTCTGCCAGACAAGGGACAATATCCTGCTCTCTTGTAAAGGTCAGTTTCCCAGCAGATGTGAATGCATCATTAGAAGTCTAGAAAAAAAGAGATTTCTGCTGTATTAATGTGGAACTTACAGTTTTCTATCTGACAATAAATGTTCTGTTTGAACCTATCATCACAGGTGCATTAGCCTATGTATCTTGAGATTTACATGCAAACCAAGAAATGCAAGGTTTCTTAAAGAAAAGCAAAATAAAACGCTGCAAATCATAGCCATTTAACATGATTTGCTAATTGACTGACCAATCAGCATCGAGCTGTCATGTGATGCAAACTTCCAGAACATATCCTAACGAAGCTTATAAATTGAGAAGTTTTGAGGGTGAAATTGCAGTATTGAGCATTGTTGTCATAAAGACTCCTCATTTTTCAGTACTTCCCAGTTGTTTTAAGAACATCTTATTTAAATCAGAAGACAAAAGATATGGTAGTACTGTTTGAACTTAGCCTGTGTTATCTAGTTTTGAACTTCTATTCACAGAGCTTGTTTAACCAATCGTCTTCCCAGAACTGTTTTGCTAGTGCATATACTTTGTTCTTATAATCTTAATTCAAGACCAACATGGAAAATGTTTTGTGCGGTGAATAAAGTTTCTGATAATTGTTCGCAAGTGTTGTGCATCATTCCTATGCTGGTATAACTCAACTTAACCACCAGCACCTCCATATTATTCATTTGATGACCTCCATGATAATTGTTTTCCACCTTGTGGAGAATTGAAGAGGAAAACTTATCTTGTCTTACTCATTTTGCCCTGACTGAAAATGCTTTTTGTATGTTCAAAGGGAATGGAGATGACATTCTGAAACAATGTTCTGAATATGTTATAGTTTTTTCAATGCATTTAAAGTAAGTCATTCTTTGTGAGGTACTAAATATTTGTAAAAATATGTTATTCTTCATTGCACCACACCCTAGTATGTGTGTGTGTGTGTATGACTATTCTGATCATTCAAGTAGATCAAAGAATTGGTACCCCAGTAGCTCAGAAATATCCATGCCACAGATCATTGTAAATAGTTGTTCCTGACACAGTTGATGAGGAATGCAGCTTCTGTGTTATGACGTCGAGAAGGCACAGTGAAACGAAAATCTTGGGCTTCACAACACACGCCAACGATAACATTTCAGGGGGCATTATTCAACACTCTAAGTACTTCTCACAAAGACACTCCTGTGTCTCTCTCAACAATTCTGCTTGAACCACTAATTTTCATTGGATTACAGAGCAAATCGTCTGTGGAGACCATCCGTAGATAATTTCTATAATTTTCTGTCACAGTCACACCAATCCCTAAATTGCCCCCAGCATCTTGGGCAAGTGTCTTCTACGATAACCTCGGGCTGACCAAAACCCTGTGAGTGGATGTGTTGTTGGAAACTGAAAGAAGCTTGTCATTTATATATATATTGTGTGTATATATTTGTTCCCCACCATTGCTTGGCAACCGTTGATCCCTGTAACTTGAATGTTCAGCATAAGTGATTGATGGAATAATTACTGGGGTTGATTAATTCGATTAAAATTCGTCAAGGCAGTGCCCCAGTATGGCCACAGTGTGATGACTGAAAGAAGTGAAATATAAAGATAACTAACCAAGTGCCCCATTTAATTACTCTTGAGCCAGTATACTCAGCCATGAAATGAAAAACTAATTAATGAAGTGGAGCTGCCATCACAACATCACAACAGACAGTTTGGACTTCTGTGAGGGCAGTGACTTAAAATTCATTTGCTAAATATACGTATAGGTGTAGGCGTGGCTGTGTGGTAAGTAGCTTGCTTATGAACCACATGGTTCCAGGTTCAGTCCCACTGCATGGCACCTTGGGCGAGTGTCTTCTATGCCCTCGGGCCGACCAGTGCCTTGTGAGTGGATTTGGTGGACGGAAACTGAAAGAAGCCCGTTGTATATATGTATGTTTGTGTGTCTGTGTTTGTCCCCCCCAACATCGCTTGACAACCGATGCTGGTGTATTTAGGTCCCCGTAACTTAGCGGTTCGGCAAAAGAGACCGATAGAATAAGTCCTGGGGTCAACTTGCTCGACTAAAGGCGGTGCTCCAGCGTGGCCACAGTCAAATGACTGAAACAAGTAAAAGAGTAGAGAGACAGAGAGAGTATCTTTGAATGCTTCTAAGTGCGTTATTATAAATTTTCCAAAATTAATGTATAAGATATTCAACACCAGCATTCAAAAGTTTATATCAAC
>NC_069008.1:13153922-13154635 GCF_001194135.2 Octopus bimaculoides | reverse complement strand
ATGAGTGAGGTTATGGCAAAAATAATCATAACCCTAACCGTAACCCTAAAACTAACCCTAACTCTAAAACCCGAACCCTAAAGCTAAAACCAGTACAAACGCACGAACGATGTCATAAATAACAGTATCACGGATAGTTGTTGACAAACTACGGCACTAATTTTATTCAAGGGAATAGATCCCATGACACCGTTAGGACATGTTGTTTACATTCCACGGCAGTAATTGTTTTCACCTCAATAGACGTCAGTGATTGGTTGAAATTACCGAAATACGACAATTTTTTTTACATGAAACAACTTCGAATACAAAAATTTTTATCTGTTCTATAACACAAAATATACAAGTATACGAAGTTTGAAAGTGTTTCGTTACCAAAAACACTACATAAAACATAAATGAAAAGTGGCGCCTGCCAAATCAGAAAGATCCCTTTAGGGTTAGGGTCACGGTCTTAGGGTTAGTGTTGGGGGAAAAAAGTCATAATTGAAGAAGTTGGGGAAGAAAATTTCACAATGCCGATTTTTGGCAATTTTCCGGAACCTCCGTATCCGAAAACGGGGATCTTTGGCAAAAAAAATACAAAATTGAACAAATTTGGGATAAAATAGCGGGGAGGGACGGGCGGAAGTATTTCCCATTCATGGATAAATACATACATACAGACAGACACACACACACAAACAGGCGTGTATACACACACATAGACGCAC
>NC_069008.1:13153266-13153822 GCF_001194135.2 Octopus bimaculoides | reverse complement strand
CATATTTGACAGAATGTAAGCACCCTGAGAGAAAAGTGGGACATAAGAAGTATCAGATGTGATGAGTAGGAGAGATGACTGTGCTGGTATGGTTGTATGATGTGTATGGATGAAGACAGCTGTGTGAAGAAGTGTCACACTCTAACAGTGGAGTGAACCTGTGGAAAAGGTAGACCCAGGAAGACATGGGATGAGGTGGTTAAGCACAACCATCGAACGTTGGGCCTCACAGAAGCAATGATGAGTGACCGAGACCTTTGGAGATATGCTGTGTTTGAGAAGACCCGACAAACTAAGTGAAACCTTAGCTGTGGCCTATGCCAGTGTCACATAATTGGCCCTTTTAAATGTACCCTTCAATCATCAGGCAAAATGCTGTGCTTGAGAAGACCCGAAAAACTAAGTGAGACCTTAGCTGTGGCCTATGCCAGTGTCGCATAATTGGCCCTTTTAAATGTACTCTTCAATCATCAGGCAAAATGCTGTGCTTGAGAAGACCTGCTGAGTCAAGAGAAATTGTAGTCAGGGTTGGCATGTGTGTGTGTGTGTGTGTGTA
>NC_069008.1:13150228-13152718 GCF_001194135.2 Octopus bimaculoides | reverse complement strand
GCCTATGCCAGTGTCGCATAATTGGCCCTTTTAAATGTACTCTTCAATCATCAGGCAAAATGCTGTGCTTGAGAAGACCCGAAAAACTAAGTGAGACCTTAGCTGTGGCCTATGCCAGTGTCGCATAATTGGCCCTTTTAAATGTACTCTTCAATCATCAGGCAAAATGCTGTGCTTGAGAAGACCTGCTGAGTCAAGAGAAATTGTAGTCAGGGTTGGCATGTGTGTGTGTGTGTGTGTGTAGGGGTTTCTACATTATGCTGTTTGTGTCTGTGTCTCCTTCTTTCTCTTTGCCCTCTTCTGCCTTCAATTGTCATGTTGTGGGGTGGATTGAAGTGTGTTATTCTTTCTATGTTTTCTGTTGACGCTTGGTCTGCTTTTTATTATGTGTGTGGCCTCCATAAAATGTTTCAATATCATATTTGTTATATGTATGCATAGAAACATCTATGTTATCTATTGAGCCCCATGTTCTTAGCTTGTTGGTATGGCAGTAATGTGCTTTTCTCCTCCTTGAGGTATCGCCAGTGACCCTTAATCTTTCCTATGCTGTGGGCTCTCTCTTCATTATATTCTTATCATGATTCTGCACCATCCCTCTGTACACCACTGTAAATTGTATTCCTAGTTTTCATGTTTATCTCTGGGCATAACCTACACACTATACAGTTCCTATCAGTACAGAATGTTCTTTCAAATGGGTTTGTTCTACAGATTAGGGATTTTATGGCAGTTCCTGGCCTTTCATTCCTGCTTCAGTCAGTGGATTCAATTTACCCGAGGTTTTTCTAAATTAATATGTTAGTTCTCCTCCAGGGGTAGCATTGATGAACATGATGTTTTGGTACGTTTGGCCATCATACCATGAGCTGGCCTTCCCAATCTTCCTCTTCGTCCCTTCTATACTATGCCATGATTTACTCTTGTCTAGCAGGCAGATCCCATTTGCATCATTCTCTATGATGGTCTTGAGTTTTGTCATGGCTCCTTTGTCCACCCTGATCCTTTCTCTTTGACTGTCCCTGGAGAACTGCAAGCAGTAGATGAAGTACTGTATGTGTCTCTTCAATTCCGTTGGGTCACACATTTAGGACTCCTTTCTCATAACCCTTATCAAGTCCGATATCAGGATATTGAACTTAGTATCATCCACATTTGTTGTATTCTGTGGCACAGGGATCTGGAGGCCATGGGTTTGGCATAGTATGGATGGAGAATCTGAACTTTGCTATTTCTAGTTTCCATCTACAGTTGAGTGTCCAAAACATGTAGTTTGTAGTTGGGGTGCTTATTAGGGTAATCTATTGTTCGTTAATACCCTGGTGGACGGGATTAGCTATTTGTTGGATGCTCTTCATGGTGCTTGCTTCTAGTTCATAGATGTTAACTGATCCACCCTTTCCATCTGTCCATAAGGGTATTCTTGGCCATGGGGGTGATGGTAGGGTGTCTACCTGTTTTCGGTTGACTGGGGCAGAAGCATGAAGAATCTTGCAAAAGCAAACACATAAACATAGAAAATAGGTTGTGCTTTATTGAGTGACTAAATGACTAAATCTTTTTGAAGAGAGAAAACATCAGGTGAGTTTTATTTCAAATGATTGTTTTCGGGTTAGATCACAGTGACGTCAGTCTTTCTGTACAAGTAAATGTGTGCCCAAGCACATCTGCACACACACACACACACACACTCTTATGTATGTTTTTACTTAGACATAAACACAGGCGGCATTGCAGCCTGACCCAAAACTGATCATTTCAAATAAAAACACACCTGATATTTCTTCTATTCAACAAGTATTAATCATTTCATTCAATAAAGTATGACAACTGGTTTTTTGGGCTTTTTCACGTATTTTTTTGCTTATTATTTTGACCTCTTGCAATTTGTATTCATGCGTATGTGTGTGAATGTGTGTGCATATATGTATGAGTGTGTGCAAACACCTGCATGTGCATGTGTGTGTGTGTGTGGGAGGTATGTGATACACCCATCAACACCTGGGCAGACGAGAAGACTGCATGAAAAGAAATCTGATACACCCTCCACCCAAACAAAGAAAGGAGAACACTTTGGAAATTGTTTTTAAGTAAGAAACTCAGTCTGTCTGTCTGTATATCTATCTATCTATCTATCTATCTATCTATCTATCAATATATATATATATATACATATATAGGCGTAGGAGTGGCTGTGTGGTAAGTAGCTTGCTTACAAACCACATGGTTTCGGGTTCAGTCCCACTGCGTGGCATCTTGGGCAAGTGTCTTCTACTATAGCCTCAGGTCGACCAAAGCCTTGTGAGTGGATTTGGTAGACGGAAACTGAAAGTAGCCCGTCGTATATATGTATATTTATATATGTGTGTGTGTGTATGTGTTTGTGTGTCTGTGTTTGTCCCCCCAACATCGCTTGAGAACCGATGCTGGTGTGTTTACATCCCCGTAACTTAGCGGTTCGGCAAAAGAGACCGATAGAATAAGTACTAG
>NC_069008.1:13143642-13147650 GCF_001194135.2 Octopus bimaculoides | reverse complement strand
AGGATACCCAATTATTATTACACTAGTGTTTTATCCAAGTGCAATAAATGGGTCTGGTTAAAAGGAAATTTTTCCCTTAATTTATATAGAAATAAGAAAATGGAGGGGAATATGTGGTACTCATCAACTTGCAGACACTGTATTATGTCAATTTACCTGTTTATTTTTCAACTAAGAGGACAATAAAAACAATATACAAACACATATGACATATTATGTCATATCAGTAATTAAAAATTAAAAAGGACATCTAGTGACCGAAGTGCTTTTTAATTTTTAATTACTGATATAATAAACAGGTAAATTGACATAATACAGTGTCTGCAAGTTGATGAGTACCACATATTCCCCTCCATTTTCTTATTGCTATATATATATAGTGGTGCTCCAGCATGACCACAGCCGCATGGCGAAATGAGTAAAAGAATAAAACAATAGTATATATGTATACACATATACATATATAGATGCATACACACACACACACACATATATACACACACACACACATATATACATACATACATATACATATATAGATGCATACATACACACACACATATACATACACACACACATACATACATACATACATACATACATATACATATATATATATACATTTGAAGTATTGTCCAGGTAAATCTAGGTGAAGAAGACTAATCAAATTTACGATAACAAACATATTTTTGAAGAGTCTGAAACCTTGGTACTAGATTATCTGATTCTGGGTTGTCCATTTATCTAATGTTCTTCCTAGAGGTAAGATGGAATTTTTTATGTTCCCGACCCTCACATGTCTTTGCCAGTATATACACAGTGAAGCTTTACTGTAGGGTCGTAAATTTATCGACTGCTATTTCCAGTAAACATTGGTGCCTTGTTGTACCACTACTCTATATTTATACTTCTACCTTTATGGTGTTTTATTTGACTGGAAAGTAATACATTTGTATTGCAATATTTAATTTTACGAACATTAGGCCTCACCGAGGCAATGACTAGTGACCGAGGCCTTTGGAAATATGCAGTGAGTGAGAAGACCTAGCAAGCTAGAGGTGTAGCCAGCCCACTTGTGTGTACCTTTCCTTCATTGGACACAAAATTCTGCTTGTGAAGACCTGTTGAGGCAAGTGAAATCAAAATCAAATCAAATTCACAAAATCGATGACTGGCACCTGTGCCGGTGGAGCGCTAAGAATACCATCTGAGCATGATCGCTGCCAGAGCAGTTGACTGGCTTCCATGCTGGTGGCATGTAAAAAGCACTATTCGAACGTGATCGTTAGCAGTGACACCTTACTGGCACTTGTGCCAGTGGCATGTGAAAAAACATCTGAGCGAGGTCATTGCCAGTGCTGCTGGACTGGCTCCTGTGCAGGTAGAACATAAAAAGCACCACTTGAACATAGCTGTTGCCAGTGCCGCTTGACTGGCCCTCGTGCCAATGGCATGTAAAAGCACCCACTACACACTCAGAGTGGTTGGGCATTAGGAAGGGCATCCAGCTGTAGAGACAGCCAGATCACATTGGAGCCTGGTGCTGCCATCTGGTTCGCCAGTCCTCAATCAAATCGTCCAATCCATGCTAGCATGAAAGCGGACATTAAACGATGATGATGATGATGATGATATACACACAGTAGAACTCCTCTAACTTGAACCTCCTCTAAATTTGGACTTCCTCTAAACATGGACTTTCTCATAATTCAAATTTTATTTGTATATTCGATGCAAAATTAAATTCCTTATTGTTGTCTTTAAGATACCAAATCAATTTACTAAGTCCTGTGCTATTGCGTTTACTACTATCCCTAAATGAAGAATAATGATTGGAAATTCTTTTAGATAATTGGGAAGAAGAAGAAGTTCCAGTATAGAAATAGACATCGGTACCAGGAGTAATTTTACATTGATATATAGAATTCTTAATCTTAGAATTATTAGACATAAATTTAATTCTGTTGGGGTTGACTTCAGAGACCAAAACTTTGTTGTTGTTATTATCATTAGGGGAAAGGTTGGTATTAATTAAATTAATATTGGAACTCTCAGTAAATGAACTTTTATTTAACAGGTTGATATTATGAGAAGATATAATTTGCAAAAGATTTTTTCTGTTGGAAAAAGCTACTCTAAGTATATGAGAATTTATAATCGAATAATATCTAGAATATTACATATGTATGTAATATGTATATGTATATATATTACATATATATACATATACATAAATATACATAAATACATATATATATATATATGTATGTATATATATATATATATACCTACACTTAAATGTACATACATAAATGCCTGTATATGCATACAAATGAATCGATTATTATTATTATTATTATTATTAGATGCATTATATTATTCATATTGGATAAAATATAAACAGAGGTATGAGAAAGTTATAAGACGAGTAATATTGTAATTTATAAAATCAATATATATCAAAATTATTTTAGTTATGTAAGAATGAAACTGTGTATACATGAGGAGCACAAATATATATACACACATACATATAGACATATATATATACATACATACATATATATATATATATATATATATATATATATATATATATATATATATATATATATATATATATATATATATATATATACACATATCTGTGTACAAACATGCTCATAGGTACATACGTATTAGATGTGTTTAGAAGGGACGATTGATGGAGTAGTTCGTATCATTATAATTATATAATATAATTATAACAATAATACATAAACTTATATATATTTACATATAAACATATCATATGTTTATTTCTCCGTAATTTATATATATATATATAAGGCCTCAGCCAGTCCACTTATGCGTACCTTCCTTCCTTCATTGGACACACACTAAACTCCACTTGCGAAGACCTGTTGAGGCAAGTGAAATCGAAATTTAGTTAAATTTGACATCTGGCACCCATGCCAACGTCGTCTCCCTCATTGGACACGAAACTCAGCTTGCAAAGACTTATTGGGGCAAGTAAAAGCGAAATTGTGATGGCACCTGTGCCCAGCGTCGCCTTTCTGGCACTTGTGCCCGCGGCATGTGTAAGGACTTTAGAGCGAGATCGTTGTCAGTGCCCCTGGACTGGCTCTTGTGCGGGTGGCACATAAAATACACCATTTTGAGCATTGCCGTTGCCAGTACCCCTTGACTGGCCTTCATGCAGGTGGCACCTAAAAAGCACCCACTACACTCTCTGAGTGGTTGGCGTTAGGAAGGGCATCCAGCTGTAGAAACTCTGCCAAATCAGATTGGAGCCTGGTGTAGCCATCTGGTTTCACCAGTCCTCAGTCAAATCATCCAACCCATGCTAGCATGGAAAGCGGACGTTAAACGACGATGATGATGATATATATATACACACACAAATATACAACTTTATATATTTTTATATATTCATATACATAAGTACATACTTGTTTACACACACACACACACACACATATATACACAAGACGTCTATGCTGAACTACTGAGAAATCTGCAGTTACTCTACCCAGATTACAAGTTCATGTTTATACCTGTAATTATTGGGGCCCTGGGATATGTAATGCACTGCCTAAATCCCAATCTTGAGAAATTAGTTTTCTCAAAAACACAAAGGATAAAGCTAATTCTAAGACTACAGATCCATTCCATCACTGGAACTGTAAAAGTCTGTAAAAATTCCAGAAGTTTGTCATTTAAACATATATAAGAATGTCAAGATATACAACTATATGCATGAGAATACAAACATACATACATACATACACACAAACAAACAAACAAACAAAAGTACCCTGTTGATGTTGAAATTCCAATGGAGGAGCCTTGAATCTAGGTTAGAAACAGACTCTTTCTCCATTGGTAAGACATCTTGAATTCAAACTGAACAATGACATACATACATACATACATACATACACACAAACAAACAAACAAACAAAAGTACCCTGTTGATGTTGAAATTCCAATGGAGGAGCCTTGAAT
>NC_069008.1:13138507-13139750 GCF_001194135.2 Octopus bimaculoides | reverse complement strand
ATACACACACACACATACATGTGTGTGTGTGTAGGTCAATGTTTGCTTATATAGTTACATATATACATATGTCCATAATGTGGTGGTGTGGTGGGGGAGTTGAGTTGATTTGATTGATTCATTCATTCCCCCATCTCCCCCCTCCCCTACACTTCTGAACCAAGACAAAATACACTCCAATATGGCAGTTCGATCCCTACCCCAGTAGTCTTATTATTGTTTCTGGGGCACCACTCTGGAGGGTTTTATGTGAGACAATCGACCCCATATCTATTGTCAGTCTTTTGGTCCAAAGCACCAAACAATTTTGTCAAACAGATAAAACAGGATCAAACAAAAACACAAACAGAAAAACACAATATCCAGTACATTCGTAATTTAGCTGCTATTTCTAGCATGCCTTGTATGTAAGTGTTTGTCGGTAAATTGTCTTTTCATTGCTGTATTAATTTCATTATAATAATTAAATGTCAAAGTTAAATTTGAAAAGAAAATTAAATTCATGATGTGTAAAAGGTTAAAGGATGTTAGAGCTGTTAGAAATAGCAGCCAAATACCCTTCCAATAACACCATAGTGTCTTACATAACTTCATACACATTCATGTACGTGACCAGTGACAGCTGAATTGTACATGAGAGCTAGAGATGTTAGAAATAGCAGTCAAATGGCCCTCCAATCTACTATACATCTGAAATGAACGGCAGCTTATAATCTCTATGTCTGTCTGTCTGTCTGTCATGAAAAACCACATAAATTACAGGAGGCCCATTGCACTGCAAAGCTTGATGTGCTAGAAACAGCAGCCATACGTAAGCAAAAATATATGCGAGGACACAGAGAGAGAAAACCTGGAAGGATGCAGAACGAAAGGGATCTGAAAATCTAATTTATGAAGGCTTAATGTATGCTGGACCTACTGTCAGAAATAGCAGCTAAATCTCCCTGAATCATGCACATCCTTTTATCTATCTCTCTACCTATCTATCTATCTATCCATCCACCTATCTATCTATCTATCTATCTACCTATCTATCTATTTATCTATCTATCCCTTACCCCAGAATTTCATATTTCAAAACCCTTCCTTGGAACCCTCACCTCTTTCGACATTCAGTCCCAGGGCAGCCATGGAAACTACCGCCTTCTAGCATATACATATGTAATATTTTTTTTACTATCAGCACAAGGCCTGAAATATTAGGGGAGGCAGTTAATCAATTACATTGACCCCACTACTTGAC
>NC_069008.1:13136818-13138268 GCF_001194135.2 Octopus bimaculoides | reverse complement strand
AAACAGCCTGCTCGTGAAATTAACGTGAAAGTGGCTGAGCACTCCACAGACACGTGTACCCTTAACGTAGTTCTCGGGGGATATTCAGCGTGACACAGTGTGACAAGGCTGACCCTTTGAATTACAGGCACAACAGAAACAGGAAGTAAGAGTGAGAGAAAGTTGTGGTGGAAGAGTACAGCAAGGTTCGCCACCATCCCCTGCCGTAGTCTCGTGGAGCTTTAAGTGTTTTCGCTCAATAAACACTCACAACGCCCGATCTGGGAATCGAAACCGCGAGTCCGCTGCCCTAACCACTGGGCCATTGCGCCTCCACCAGGCCAAAACATATTTCTCACTTATATCTATTGCTATTGCACTCTCTAGTGATTGTAGGTGAGCTCTTCCCATACAATGACACATCCGTTATGTCAGTACCACTCATTGTATCTACGAACGTTAGAGATATATTATTCTTTATTTATTTAGGCTAACTTAGTAATAACCAATTAGTACAACAGATGGTTAATGTTAATTAATCACAAGTGACTAATAGAGATATGATGTAAGAAGTATTTGAAAGTTGTCCTAAATATATCAATGTCCTCATTAATTTCAAGTCTCCCTACTTCAGTTCATCCCTCGTTATTTCACCTTAAAGCTGCAATCGCTATGTAAGTATCGTTTACGTATTTTCTTCAATATATCTTTCATTATTTCATTTTATAACTTTATTATATCATTGGCAGAATCATTTTGCATCTCGAACATCAGAAATGCTTTGTGGCATTTTCTATCCGTTTTTGGTTTTGCTCTTTCTCACTAATTTCTATCTTCATTTAAACAAACGTAATTAATCCAGTTTTCAGCAAATATACCTCATAGGCTGTGTGGATTCTGAAATTCACTTTCCGACTTATTGTATTTGGGTTCGAGTTCTACTTGATGTCATCTTGGGTAGGTGTCTTCTACCAGATCGACCAGTGTTTTGTGAGCGAATTTGGTAAATGGAAAATACTTGGAAGCTCGTTTTGTGTTTTTGATAACTGGTGTTCGTTTATTTATGTTCCTGTAAATTGGCATTTCGGCTAAAGTGAGCAAGGGAATAAGTACAAGACTTGAAAGACACAATATTATTGGACCATCCCATAAATAATTTTGTTTTTTCAATTGCATGAACTAAAAGTCAGAGGGCGACGGGATAAACTACCTGCAGAGAGTGAATGTGTGCTCTTCTTTGCTGTCATGTCTCATGAATGAACCTTTTTTTGACCAAATAGTGACTGGTGATGAGAAATGGGTTCTCTATAAAAGTGTCGAGCACTGAAGACAAAATGGGTAGGGAAAGGAGAAACACTGACACCTCAGGCCAAAGAAGGTCTTCACCCATGTAAGGTGTTGCTATCATTTTGGTGGGATATGAAAGGTTTAGTCCACTCTGAACTTTTAAACCCAAATCAAATGATAACAA
>NC_069008.1:13130183-13136317 GCF_001194135.2 Octopus bimaculoides | reverse complement strand
CAGTCTTCAAGATCCTTTGGACAGAAAAATTATGAATTTTGTAGACGAGGTCAGAACAGTACTGGAGGAATATTTATCCTCACAGACAAGTGAATTTTGGAAGCAGGACCTGGTTGGAAGAGCATTGTAGAAAATGAAGGAGAGTCTATTTTAGATTAAAAAAGAAATTATTTATCTTAATTTTGAAAAATTAAAGAAGTATAAAAAAGGTCGCATTATTTATGGGATGACCCAATAATAATAATTACTGGGAGTGATTTGTTCGATCAAACTCTTCAATGTGGTGCTCCAGCATGGCCACAGGCCAGTGACTAAAACAAGTAACTGATGAAACATTAATTCAATCTCTTTTCTTTTAATCCGTTCATGTTTTTTATTTTCTTTTTTTCTTTCTAATTTTTCTCTTCGTATAAACTTCATGGTTGATCTAGTTTTTATCTTTTGTTTTGCTTGTTGCAATCATTGACGTGCTGCCATGCTGGAGCACAACCTTGATGAATTTAGTCAGAAAAAGCCAGCTCCATTAATATCATCATCATCATCATCATCATCATCATCATCATCATCATCATCATCATCATCATCATCATCATCATCATCATCATCATCATCATCATCATCATCATCATCATCATCATCATCATCATCATCATCATCATCATCATCATCATCATCATCATCATCATCATCATCATCATCATCATCATCATCATCATCATCATTATTATTATTATTATTATTATTATTATTATTATTATTATTATTATTATTATCATTATCATTATCATTATTTTTTTCCCTAAGCTTCAGTAGTTTAGTAAATGTTTATTTCAATCATTTATCGGTACAGAAATATAATATAATTTTCGCTTTTATAGTTTTACTGTTTAAATATTTTGTATGTCTTCAATTCTTGTTTCTCTATTATTTCAGATTATCGAACATCATTAGAAGTGTTTACATCAGATATTACCATGATCGTTCAACATCTGTTTTGCCATGCTGGCATGGGTTGGACACTTTGACATGAACAGAGGAGCTAGAAAAGCTGTGCCAAGGTCCAGTGTCTATTTTGGCCCAGGCTAATACCAATTACTTCATAGTGCAGTGATACTTCCCCTGAACTAAGTTTAACAGAAACATTTCTCGACTTTACTGGCTGCAAAATTTATGGAAAGATTTTATGTTATAATTAAATTTGCATTACAAAAGGTTTCAGATATCATCAAAGATCACAACTGGTTAAAATATAGCAGTATTTATTGCATTGAAGCTGCATATATTGATCAGAAATGAAGAATTATGGAAAATGATTTATGTGAGAACAAATTTAACTCTGAAAGGTAGTTTATAAAGACTGGTTTTTGTGAAAATATGGCAAAAGAGATAGTTAAAACATTATATAACTGTGATATCTGTGATAAATCATTCTCTCGTAATAATAACTTAACCACTCACAAACGGACTCATAGAGGGGAGAAGCCATATCACTGTGACATCTGTGGTAAATCATTCTCTACAAGTGATCACTTAATTACACACAAACGTATTCTTACAGGAGAAAAGCCATAACACTGTGATATTTGTGGTAAATCATTCTCATAAAATGGCCATTTAGCTAGACACAAACATATTCACACAGGAGAGAAACCATATCACTGTGACATCTGTGGTAAATCATTCTCTCAGAACAACCACTTAACTAGACACAAACATATCCATGCACAAGAGTAACTGTATCAATACCAAAATTTGCTTGCTTAGGCCTTTCACTCCCTACAAAGCACAAACATTCAATGACTTTCCTTTATTGTTCCCAACTCTTAGCTGCCTTTTTCTCTCCCACATCTTGTTGGTTTCGATTTTATGTCAAAATTTCTGTAAGTTGGCTTTTTTCTAGGTAGGTTGGCTCTACACATAAACCAGTTTTACCTCTGGGTAGAGGTGGTCCATGTAAGCTGGGCCTCTATAACTTGATCTGTGCAGCATGAGATGTCTTGCCAGGTGTCTATGGCTCTTCTGGTATAGATGTTAGGGACATTGAGTCACACATGTCCTCCCTGCATCGCAACAAGCGTTTGACATTGCAGTGGAATATCAATATTTGTGTTGTGCTAAATACAGTGTAGTAAGTGTAATGTTGAACCTTTTATGATTAAGTAAAGTTTACATTTTTTTTTTTTTCTCATTCATATAATCCGTAATGAACTCTGATACACACATACAGGATCATCTAGTAATTATCGTTTCTCCTATAGACACAAGGCCTGAAACTTTGGCGGAGGGGGCCTACATTAACCCCAGTGCATAACTTGTTTTAATTTCATCGACTGCAAATGGATAACAAGCAAAGCCAGCCTCAGCAGAATTTGAAGGCAGAACATGAGAGACGAAATGCCAAGAAGGACTTTGTCCAGAATGCTAATGATTCCGCCAGCCTGGTGCCTTCTGGACCATCTAGTAATTATCACTGTGACAACTGATTCTCGTTAAAAAGTAATTTAACTAGATGTATGTATTTGTGGTGGGCTTCTGTTGATGATTTGCTCCTAGTGATCAAATGTTTGTGCTGTACATCAAGCTCACTCTCTCTATCAAATTGACATTGTTTGTACAGGGGCACAGTGTGCTGCATGTCACGTGTTATTATCATTTAGTGTCTGTGGTCCATGGTGGATGGGATGACAGGATCCATCAAGGTGCAACACCACGTTGAGCTCCAGTGACAGTTTTGACATGGTTTCTATAGCTGGATGTCCTTTCTAATGTACAACATTTTACACAATGTACAGGATGCCTTTTTTGTGCCACCAGCATTATGATGTTGCAAGACAGGAGAAGGAAGAAACGAAAAGCTACCTGTACTGAGAGGGGAAGGTAGATGTAGGTGACTTAACATGAGATGTTGAAAGGCTAAGTATGGTAGAGGGTCGAGTGCAGGTGTTTTACTATACAGGAGATACATGGCTGAAAGAGGTGAGAGGAAGACAGTGATTGAGGGCTAAAGCAAACTCTCTAGATAGAAAGGTTGAGCATAAGAGAGGATGGAGACTGGGTGATGGATACTTGTATAAGAGTGTAAATAGAGAACAGTTGATTAACGATTGGGGCAGAGATGAATATAGTGAGTGATGAATAAAGGTGGAGGTTCAGTTGAAGGTTAATACCAGGGTGGAGAGGAGTTACACGAAAGATATAGGAGTGGGTCAGGAAGTAGTGGGATAATGTGCTAGGTGTTGGAGATATGGAGAGGGAGATATAGTGTATTAGGGGCT
The DNA here is from genome assembly GCF_001194135.2 of Octopus bimaculoides. Lineage (NCBI taxonomy): Eukaryota > Metazoa > Mollusca > Cephalopoda > Octopoda > Octopodidae > Octopus > Octopus bimaculoides. The sequence continues at coordinate 13,133,042 of NC_069008.1, read as the reverse complement.
ATAGTATGTGGGACATGGTGATAGATATGAGAAGGCATTCAGAATGATTGTAGATAAGGGAAGTGTAAAGAATGAGGACTGGCAGAGGGGTTAAGGGCAGTGGCTGAAGGCACTTTCAAAGACAAAGAGAACATTTCTGGTGCATTAATGCAGAACTTACATTCTGGTATTTGACGATAAATTTTCGTTTGTACCTACAGTGATAGGTGCATTAGGTTATGTATCTACAGATTTACATGCAAACCAAGAAATGCAAGGTTTCTCAAAGGAAGTGCAAAATAAAATGATGCACATTCTCCAAATCCAATCTATTAGCCACACAGTAAATATTTTTCAGATTATGTAGCAGATTTGATACCAAGTCAATAAGTTGTCAAGGCTTAGTAACAGCAACTTCATGTGATTTTCCAATTAACTGACCAATAAGCATCAAGCCATTACGTGATACAATCTTCTCAAACCTTCTAGAACTTATCCTGAGAAGGCCAATAAATAGATGAATTTTGGGTGGAAAATATCAGTGTTGAGAATTGTTACCATGGAAGCCACATTCTCAGTTTTCAGCATCTAACAGTTGCTTTAACAACTTTGTACCCAACCAAGCAAACAGGAGTTGTGATAGTGTTGTCATGAATTTAGCTTGTCTTATCTACCTTCAGTCCTGGCCGTATATTCACAAAGCCTATTCACCAAATTATTTTGTAAAACAAACTTCTAGAACATATCCTAACAAAGCTTATAAATAGTCAAGCTTTCGGTTTTATCTTGTCTTGAATATGTATTCACAGAGCTTATGTAACTAATTATTTTCTCATGACTACTGTAATGTATAACCAGTAAATCCTGGTTCAAAGAAACTAATTTTTAGTCCTATTCCTGTACATTATTCCGAATGGCTGGTCTCTCTCTTCCTCTTCCTGTTAAATGTGCATGCTCTTTATATCAACGTTATTTGCATAACATTCACTCCCTCCTAGAAAAAGAAGGAAGAAAAATCATAGATCAAGCTTTCCGGGGGCTTTCCGAATCCTTTGTGATCAACGCAGCTGAGGGGATTCTTGTTTTTGTTCTTGACTGTTATCTCGTGGAGGAGGAGAAATTTCAGTTGGCTCTCTGTCTGGCTCTTGAGAAACAAATATTTGGGTTAGGTAATCAGTTGGGTTAATTTTTCCTGGTGATGCCAGTTGTTTTGTGGATACTGTAGTTTCGTGAGCGTATTGGGGGTTGGCTTCGATTAAATCAACTTGGTCCACGATAGAGTCATACTTGCTAATGCAATTGTTTCTTTGCACAAGCACAGGTCCTGGGTTGAGAAGCCATGTTGGCATAGATGTTCCTGTTGCTGAACGTCTTTGATAGTTAAAAAGACATTCATGAGGAGTGGCATTGAGGGACGTACAAAGTAGAGATCTGATTGAATGCAACACGTCTGGAAGAACTATTTCCCATGAAGATACTGGAAGGGCTCAGGTTTTCAAAGAGAGTAGTACTGACTTCCAAATAGTACCATTATATCATCCTACTTGACTGTTCCCAGTGGGATTGTATGGTGTCGTCCTACTCGTTGCAATGTCCTTAGTAAGGAGCCATTCTCTCAATCTTGTAGACATAAAGGCAGTTTCACAATCTGAATGTACACAACTGGGCATACCAAAAACTGGGAACAAGTCTGTAAGACACTTTATTTGTCTGAGCTGATGTTTCAGATACTGGATAAGCAAACGGAAACCGAGAGTATTCGTCAACTATTGTTAGGAGATAAGGATCCTTTGTGGAAGGAATCAGACCTTTGAAATTGATGGAAATTCACTCGAAGGGCTGCGTAGCCTTAATTAAGCTAACTGAGTCTGGTTTATAACACTGTGACTTCACTTCTTGACATATAGAGCAATTCCTACAAATTTGTTTCACGTTCTCCAACGAATATGGAAAATTTTTTTACTGCGGATGAAATGATGAAGGCGCCTTACATCGGGATGGCACAGTGCTGCATGCAACTCATAAAGTGAATGTGAACTGATTGCTGAACAGCATACCCGAGTGAATGCACCCGGAGTGATGTTGCTGGATCCTGGGTAATAGTGAATATTATATGAGTATGGAGATAACGCAATGCGCCATCTCATGATTTTATCCCTTGGAGATCTTGGAAATCAGTATCCAGAATTAGGTCAGTGCACAAGTTTCCGAGCACGTACAGTTTCACATGACAGTATTTCTGATTATTCAGTGTGAGTGAAACAGTGCAGTATCCCTTGGATTCCACAGAAAGAGATGCAGAAGCCATACCAATAATGTTCTTCAATTTGACTGTTTTGATGTTGAGTGTGTTCATTAGCTTCTCACTGATGAAGCTCTTGTCTGTGCTACCGTTATCAATTAATGCTTCAGTTTTATAGCTATTGATCTGTATAACCATGGAGGTTACTCGGAAGGCTGAACCTGCTGATGCTGATTCTGCCAATGGCAAATCATGTTTACCATCATCCTGTGTTACAGTTGCTGCATTGATCCCACATAGTTTTCCAAAATGCCCTATTTTTCGGCATTTGTGACAATAAAGAAAACTAGAAGAATAAAATAAAAATAGAAATGATTGAGGAAAAATAAATATAAGATCACACACAAATACACACACATATATATACATGTATATATGTATATATATATATATATATATATACACATACATACACACACACACACATATATGTATATATATATATCACACCACACCAATACCCTCGCATCACACCACGCACACCACACCAATACCCTCGCATCACACCATGCACACACTACAACTGACCAACTACTTTCTCCCTTTCTCCCTTCCCCCATTTTCACACTACATACGTC
>NC_069008.1:13127806-13129791 GCF_001194135.2 Octopus bimaculoides | reverse complement strand
ATATATAAGGTTGAGGAGGGTATTGGATTTAACCAAACCCAAGAGGATACAGGTAATACCGAGTAAGTGCTGTATACCGATTAGTTTGCCCCAGTCGTTGTATGAACAGGATTGGGGATTATAAGTCGTGTATTAGCGTGTGCATATGTAAATATATAAAAATAAAAAGATAAAGAGAGCAATGGTAAGGCTGGATAAGTATTTTATGGATAGAGTCTTACAGCTGTTTCAGGGAAGATCCAGTACTTCCCTTCATCGGAGACAGAAAAAATAAAGTAATCTATTATTATATCCATAGGCGGATATTTTTAGTATTAAGTGGTAAAGAGTGTGGTGTGCTGAAAAAAGAGAGAACAGTACTTGAAGTGTAGTTTCATTCCAGTAGTAAATATCCGTGTTGAAATCCGTGCAAAATAACCCTTGTATGGATAATCCGGAGATTTATGTTGGAGCAATAGTTGATATAGCATAGATAGCAGAGGTCCATATATTCCATGTTGCGATGGATTTTTGCTTGTTTACTTGAAGAATGGCCAAGTCAAGTGAAAAGTGAGCGGTAGATAGGTCAAGTCATGAAGACGGAGTGTGAAGGGGGATGGAGGAGAGATAGAGGTGAAGGATGGTAGCGATATATTTATGGTCAGTTGGTCTTAACAGGCTAGAGGGGATGAGCATATAGAGTGAGGGAGGAGTAGGGGGATGAGGTTAAAAGGTCTAGTGAGTAGGAAGGAATGCATGTGTGTAGTATATAGGCGGTGGGGGTATGAGTGATAAGTCAAAGACAGAGATAGGGGGAAGGGATGGGTGGAAAAGGTAGTTAGTAGTATCAAATTTTAGGATGCAGCCAAATCTATTTTTAGACGGTGGAGAGGGATAGAAAGAAGTGACTTAGTCTTTATGCGTTGATGGTGTTCATGTGAATTTGACAATAGAAGAAATAGATTTGGTGGTATATGTGTGGTGAAATGATCGAAAGGAAATAATCCTACTCAAAAGATGGTGAAAGATGGATGTTTAGGTTGAATAGGTTGCCTATGGGGGGTGGTATTGTTATGTTGCATGATCGTTTATGCAGAATTGTTTGTGATGAAATCTAAATGTGTGGAAAAAGCGGTGGTTGCAGTTGCTAAACGCTTCGTTATATCGATTAAGTAGAGTGGGAGAATTGTGTTTTAAAATATGAAACGCCTCCGTTAGGCAAAGCTTGCAATTGGAGCGCTGGCCCTGGTAAGGAGTTCCAGAATCTAATATGGACCATTTTAAGGTGTATTGGGTATTTTTGTTTTTGAGGTGATGAATATGATTGGCTAATGTTGTAGATTTACTGTGTTTGTCGTATCTAAAAGAGTGCATGTGGGCTGCGTAGCGATGTTTAAAGTTTATAGTTGCACCAATGTACGTGGCGGTAGAGTTATGTAATAGATTTTTCACGGTGCATTTATATATTACATTGTATCTTACGCAATGTGTTTGAAGCAGACAGATAGTCCCGGAGCGACAGTTACACGTGTAGGAGGCTAGAGGGTTGCGTATGCTGGTGGTAGAGTTATTATTATTGGAGGATATGTTATTAGGGGATGCGTAGGAATCTAGATCAGTGGAATTATTGTTATGGCTATTTGTCCTATCAATGTTATTATTGGTATTGTTATTATCTGGAATATTAATGGGTTGGGATCCATTGTGGTTTTGTTCCAGTGTACGAGGGTTAGTGCTAGAAAAGCGTATATTGATGTCCGTGTTGGGTGTATGTGTGGGTCGGGTGCTGGTGCTAGCATAGTTGCGCTTGGTTAGGTTTTGGTAATAGAGTGAGAGTTTATGTTTGTTAGAAGCTGCTATAATAGATTCAAAGTTAGGAGTGGTGGAATATGATAATTTTAAAGTGGATCTGTTGAATATAGAGTGTTGTCGTGGGAAGTTAGAATCTAGTATTTTAAAGAAAGATTTGGCTAGGTTCCTAGTGTTAAGAGAGAATAGGGGGGGGG
>NC_069008.1:13126717-13127752 GCF_001194135.2 Octopus bimaculoides | reverse complement strand
GGGGGGGGGGTTCTGTGCATGTTGTAATTAAGGTGTTTAAGTGGAGGGCAGTTGTCCATACTTTTGGTAGGGCTAGCTGATTTAAACATCTTAGATTTAGCCCTAGTGTTATAGGTGTGATTGTGGGGTCTACTTGGATATGTGAGTGGTTGGTTGTGGTTTTGATTGATGTTATGTCTTTGGGGTGTGATTTGTGATATAAATTGTTTAAGTCTGGTGTTATGGATGTATTTTATTTGTTGTGAGAAACCACTAGCCACTAGTGCTTGGTTGTAGTATGGAGCATGATTGTTAAATATTTCTTCAGAAGAGGATAGATCAGATATGCGGGTAGATATTCCTATGATTATATTGTCGAAGGTAGATCTGTGATGATTAGATTGAATATTGAGGTATTTAAGGTACTGGTTGGGTTTATGATAGGGGGAGTATAGCGAGTTAGATAGGTTCAGAGAAACGTCCAAGAAGTTAGCCGTTTTGTATGCGTTTTCAAAAGTTATTGATAGACTCATACCTGAGAAAAATTTGTGTAAATCCTTTTTTGTTCTCTCAATGGAAGATTTGTTAGTAGTCTTGGTGATAAGTAAAGTGTCATCCCTATATAGACCACCTTGGATGTTATGGAAGTGTGATTTTAATTGGTGGAGTATGTACAATCCAACTAAATCCGTGGCCTGTGCTGAATCGGAAGAACCCATGGTAACATCAAATAATTTGTTAGAGCTATTAGTATGTTGATTAGCTCGGCACCAGAGCTTATTCTCGAAAGCTATAAGAGTTTTGCGAGCGTTGATTATAATGTTAATTTCTAAAGGTGTAATGTTAGTAAGATCCCTGGCGAAAAGAATGGCCCTATTTAAAAGCTGAGGAGATATAGATGAGTAATAGTTGTTGATGTCAAATAAGGGTTATTTTGCATGGATTTCCACACGGATATTTATTACTGGAATGAAACTACACTTCAAGTACTGTTCTCTCCTTTTTCAGCACACCACACTCTACCACTTAATACTAAAAATATCCGCCTATGGATAT
>NC_069008.1:13123419-13126707 GCF_001194135.2 Octopus bimaculoides | reverse complement strand
GAAACTACACTTCAAGTACTGTTCTCTCCTTTTTCAGCACACCACACTCTACCACTTAATACTAAAAATATCCGCCTATGGATATAATAATAGATTACTTTATTTCTTCCATCTCTGATGAAGGGAAGTACTGGATCTTCCCAGAAACAGCTGTAAGACTCTATCCATAAAATACTTTTCCACACTACCCTTGCTCTCTTTATCCTTTTGTTTTTATATATTTACATATATATATATATATATATATATATATATATATATATATATATATATATATATATATATATATATATTCTTCATAATCTTCACAACCTATTAATGAAATTAATATAGATCCATATTAATCAATTGGTTAATGAAATATTGAATTAGTGTGTCTACACAATAGCATTTCTAGAAAAGTATATCCACTAATGGTTTTAATAAGATGTGGATGTTTATATGTACATATGAATATAATGTCGCACATACATATATGCATCTATGCTTATGTACATACAATTCACATATACACACACACGCCTACATATATATACACATGCATATATATATACACACTCATACATGCACATGTACACGTGTATGCACATCTATGCATATACACATACATAAATATATGTATATACACATGTTGTCCTTGTGGCCATGTGGGTAATTGCACATGCTGTATTACACATCCTGAGCAAGGTTCAATCCCTTCCAGGAGCACTATCCTTGGTGTTTATAAAAATTTGAAATTTTTTAAAATAAAATATTTACTCCCTGCACTCCACTGCTCATGTAATTCCTTGGGAGAGTTACAGATTGAAACCCTCTCCCAGTGCATTAAATCCCTACTTACTAATCAATGTCCTTACCTACAAAGGCATCTAAACAGCTCCCCAATTTGGGATTAATTACTGAGCTACAGCTGTGATGAGTTTTTGTTTTTTATCTTTAGTTGATAGATTTAAATATCTCTTAATTTACTACATTAATGTTGGGTGTCTTGGTGGTCTCGTGGGTAGAGGCATAATTAGACAGCCACATTGAACATGCTGGACAGTGTTCAATCCTACCCAATTTTTCATTTTCTTTTTTCTCTAGAGATAAAAAATGAAAATGTTTAATAAGACCACCCTGTAATTCCTGGCAGAGATTAGAAACCTCCGCTTGTGCCTTAGTTACTACTTTTAAACACCCTTACCTACTGGGCCACCAAAGCAGCAATAATTTTTATGAGAAAATTAAGATACTTAAATTTACTTCAAATATTGTATTTACTATAAATATATGAGGGAGATCTGGTTACTATGTGAAGGCTGCCTTGTGGCCCCTTCTTTGCACACACACACACACACACACAATATTTTTGGTGAGTGAAATTTGATTGCTTAAATAAAAGTATTTAACAATGTCTTTTGTAATTTCTAGGAGAGATTTGAAACCTCCACTTCTAAACTTCCTGACCTGTTAGGCCACCAAAGCAACAACAATTCTACTGCAAAAATGAAGATGCTTAAATTTATTTCAATTACTGGGCTTACTACAAAGAGTTGAATGAGATTTGGTTACTATGTCAAGGCTGTTTTATGACTCCCTTCTTTACACACAATCTTTTTGTTGATGAAAATTTGGTTGCTTAGATAAAAATATTTAATAAGACATCTTGTAATTTCTGGCAGAGATTTGAAACCTCCACTAGAGTATTTTGTTATCATTTCTAAACACCCTTAGCTATTGGACTATGAAAGCAATAACAATTTTTATAAGAAAATTAAGATATTTAAATTTATTTCAATTATTGGGTTTACTATAAAGATTTGGAGGAGATTTGGTTACTATGTCAAAGCTGCTTTGTGGCCCCTTCTTCACACAGACATCTTTTTGCTGAGGGAAATTTGGTTGCGTAAATAAAAATGTTATTTAATAAGAATCTTTGTAATTCCTGGAAGAGATTTGAAACCTCCACTTGTTATATTATCACTTTGCAACACCCATACCTACTGAGCTACCAAATCATCAATAATTTTAATAAAATCAAGATGTCTCCCCAAAAATTTCGGGCCTTGTGCCTAGAGTAGAAAAGAATATTACACCAACTTTACACAAGGTTCATGGTCATGGCAGGGAGATAATTGATGTTTCAGACTTAGATCTCTGGATGACTTGGAGCTGGAAGGCTGTCATAAAAATCATACGATTAGTTTGAACTAATCCTATCACACAAAATCAGTCAAAATGCTATGCTTATCTTCTTGACACAATTAGCAGATTGTGGATTTCCAGTGATCCTGAAGTTAATGCAGAAAAGAGAAAACAGTGGCCTTACTGCAAGACAGGATGTAAACATTTGACTCATAATATGGCACAAGCATGGCTGTGTGGTAACAAGCTTGCTTCCCAACCGCAAGGTTCCAGGTTCAGTCACACTGCGTGGCACCGTGGGCGTGTGTTTTCTATTGTAGCCTCGGGCCGACCAAAGCCTTGTGAGTCAATTTGGTAGACAGAAACTGAAAGAAGCCCATCGTATATATATATATATATATATATATGTAAACAAAACATCGCTTGTCAAGCGATGGTGGGGGAACAAACACAGACACACACACACATATATATATATATATATACATATATGATGGGCTTCTTTCAGTTTCTGTTTTGTTTACATATATATGTATACATTTGTGTTTTTCCCCACAACATCGCTTAACAACCGATGTTGGTGTGTTTATGTCCCCCATAACTTAGTGGTTTGGAAAAAGAGACCGATAGAACAAGTACCAGGCTTACAAAGAATAAGTCCTGGGGTCGATTTGTTCGACTAAAGGTGATGCTCCAGCATGGCCAGTCAAATAATGACTGAAACGGGTAAAAGAATAAAAAAATGGCAGACACTGAAACTGGTATCAATGAAAACCGGTTTTGATTAGTTAACAGCTGAGTGATAATTATAATGTCATTCCTCGACTTGATGGGGTCTTTTTCTCTCTGGGTGTTTTTGTAGGTTGTGCATGATATATATTCTTTCTTAGTGGAAGCGCAACGGCCCAGTGGTTAGAGCAGCGGATTCGCGGTCGGAGGATCGCAGTTTCAATTCCCAGAGTTGTGAGTGTTTATTGAGCGAAAACACCTAAAGCTCCACAAGGCTCCGGCAGGGGATGGTGGCAAACCCTGCTGTACTCTTCCACCACAACGTTCTCTCACTCTTACTTCCTGTTTCTGTCGTGCCTTTAATTCAAAGGGCCAGCCTTGTCACACTGTGTCACGCTGAATATCCCCGAGAACTACGCCAAGGGTACACGT
>NC_069008.1:13122297-13123409 GCF_001194135.2 Octopus bimaculoides | reverse complement strand
CACAACGTTCTCTCACTCTTACTTCCTGTTTCTGTCGTGCCTTTAATTCAAAGGGCCAGCCTTGTCACACTGTGTCACGCTGAATATCCCCGAGAACTACGCCAAGGGTACACGTGTCTGTGGAGTGCTCAGCCACTTGCATGTTAATTTTACGAGCAGGCTGTTTCCGTTGATTGGATCAACTGGAACCCTCGACGTCGTAAGCAATGGCGTGCCAACAACAACATATTCTTTCTTAATATCTATTAAAAAATGTTAAACTTTTTTGTTGCAAAGCAACTATTTAACCCTTTCGTGTTCAGATTACTCTGTCAAATGTAATCCTTTTTTATTTTAGAATGTTAGTGTAGGTTCGATTCCCAGACCAGGCTGTGTGTTGTGTTCTTGAGCCATGTTGCTTCAAAAATGAGTTCCGACGTCACTGGTGCTAAGCTGTATCAACCTTTGCTTTCCCTTGGATCATATTGGTGTTGTGGAGAGGAGAGGCTGACATGCAATGGTGACAGCTGGTTTTCCATAAGCAATTTTACCCAGACTTGCAGGACTCTCCCAATTTTCAAGTTATTTTCACATTCATGTCTAAATATTATTCCTAAAAATGCACAAGTTTCTTGATTTCTCAGCAAATTTCCCCAATAAACCCTTCCTTCATCTCCCAACAAAAATATTGAAATTGACCCATTTTAACTATGAAATTATTCGTGATAACAAGGGTTTAAATTAAATTTCTGTTGTTAAAATTGACAACCACATGGTTCCGGGTTCAGTCCCACTGCATGGCATCTTGGTCAAGTGTCTTCTATTATAGCCTCGGGCTGACCAAAGCCTTGTGAATGGATTTGGTAGATGGAAACTGAAAGAAGCCCGTCATATATATGTATGTGTGTCTGTGTTTGTGCCCCCCCCCCAACAACGTTTGACAACCAATGCTGGCGTGTTTACGTCCCCATAACCTAGCAGTTCGGCAAAAGAGACCGACAGAATAAGGACTTGTCTTACAAAGAATAAGTCCTGGGGTCGATTTGCTCAACTAAAAGGCAGTGCTCCAGCATGGCCGCAGTCAAATGACTGAAACAAGTAAAAGAGTGAAAAAGAGTAACTAAATATTTTTT
>NC_069008.1:13118906-13122058 GCF_001194135.2 Octopus bimaculoides | reverse complement strand
CTTGATTTTTGATAAGTCTAAAATTTTACCCATTTGGAAGATTTGGTTATTTGCCTACATCTACCAGTAGTCCAGTGGGCAAAGTGATTGAGAAGCAAATGTCCCCAACAAATTTGCAGGTGTGGCTATGTGATACGAAGTTTACTTCTCAACCACATAGTTCTGGGTTCAGTCCTACAGCATGGCACCTTGGGCATGTATCTTCTGCTATAGTGTCGGGCTAACCAAAGCCTTGTGAGTGGATTTGGTAGACAGAAACTGAAAAGAAGCCTGACATATGTATGTATATATATATATATGTGTGTGTGTGTGTGTGTCTTTGTGTCTGTGCTTGTCCCCTGCTACCACTTGACAACTAGTGTTAGTGCATTTACATCCCTGTAACCTAGCAGTTCAGCAAAAGAGAACCAATAGAATAAGCACCAGGCTTAAGGAAAATAAGGCCTGGGGTTGATGCATTCGACTAAAAATTCTCCAGAGCAGTGCCCCAGTATGGCCGCAATCTAATGACTGAAAGAAGAAAATAAAAGATAAATACATAAAAATTAACAAAAAAAAAACATTTTCTCATATCTTATCAAAAATGAAGAATGAAAATTTCCCCTACAAAAACAAGCATTTTTTTTTAACACAGTGATAAAGACCCAAAGTCAGAGAGGTGGGCAGTTCTGTATTTATTCAGATTGTGTGTTCTTGAATGGGAGGAAGCTTGGGCTGGCAATAATACCATCAATTACTGCACTAAGTGAGACTAACCGTAGTGATTTCATTGTCATAGTTCACATTGAAGTAGTCTTTGTCCAGTATGGATTCATATGTCAACTGCAAGTTTATAACTCACAAATAGACTTCTTAAATATTTTAGCAAAACAGTTTCTCTCAAACAATATAATCACAATAATAACAAGAGCACACAGACAATGCAAACCTCTGCCAAGGCAACACCAACGTCCTTTCAATGATTAGCCAGAGATGATTTTTAAAACAAGAATATCTGAAATAAACTCAACTGCTCTCACAAACGAGAATACTAAAAATTAACCTGACCGCTCCCAAAACTTAAGCAAAAAAAAAACAGGAAAAGTAATCCAGAATCCTTGTCCAGTACCGGATCGATCCCAAAATCTAATCAGTTTGTGTCAGTCACAAGGCCAAACATCCCTGAAAGTTTGATCCGAATTCATCCGGCGATCTTGGAGATATCTTGTCCATGGTCAAAAAGACATGACTGAAAATGGAGGTAATAATAATGGTTCCAAATTTTGGCACAAGGCCGGGGAGTGGATAAGTTGATTACATTGACCCCAGAGCTCTACCCTGGGAGGATGAAATCTCTGTGGCATTTAAACTTAGAATGTAAAGACAGGCGAAATACTACTAAGCATTTTCTCCAACAAGCTGACAATTTTAGAAGCTTGCCACCTTAATAATAATAATCCTTTTCTACTATAGACACATCATCATCGTTCAACGTCTGCCTTCCATGCTAGCATGGGTTGAACAATTTGACTGAGGACTGGTGAACCAGGTGGTTACACCAGGCTCCAATCTGATCTGGCAGAGTTTCTACAGCTGGATGCCCTTCCTAACGCCAACCACTCCGTGAGTGTAGTGGGTGCTTTTACGTGCCACCGGTACGAGGGCCAGTCAGGCGGTACTGGCAATGACCACGCTCAAAGTGGTGTTTTTTACGTGCCACCTGCACAGGAGCCAGTCCAGCAGCACTGGCAACGACCTCGATCGAATGTTTTTTTCACGTGCCAGTAAGGCAACGATGGTAACAATCACGCTCAAATGGTGCTATTTGCGTGCCACTGAAGGTTTGGAATTTGAGGAGAGTGGATAAGTTGACCCCAGTGCTCAACTAGTACTTGTTTTATCAACCCTGAAAAGATTAAAGGCAAAGTCAACCTCAGTGGCATTTAAACTCAGAATTTAAAGATGGACAAAATGCTACTAAGCATTTTCCCCAGCATGATAACGATTCTGCCAGCTTGCTACCTTAATAATAATGTTAGTCTCTTGAATCTGAGCCAGTTCTGCAATTTCTTGCTGAAGAACCACACAGATGACCTGCTTATAGCGACCAAATGTTTGCACTGCACATTAAGCTCACCCTATCAAATTGACACTGCCTGCAGCATGGTGGGCTCATGTCAGATGTAGAAGTGATCATAGAACAACACGAGATGAAAGGTCTCACTCAAGAACAGAAAGCACAATCCAGTCTGATAACCACAATCTTGAATGCAACACCCTAACCACGAGGCCAAACAATAACGTATTTGTAAACATCAAGATGGAGGGACATGGCTTAGTGGCTACAGCGTTGGACTCATGATTATAAGATTGTGGTTTCGATTTCTGGACCAGGCAATGCATTGTGTTCTTGAGCAAAACACTTCATTTCACATTGCTCCAGTCCACTCATCTGGTAAAAATGAGTAATCCTGCAACGAACTGCATCCCATCCAGGTAGGGAATATATCATCATTTAATGTTCCTTGTCCATGCTGGCATGGGTCAGGCGGTTTGACCAGGGCTGGCATGCTGGAAGCCTGCACCAGACTCCAGTTTGATTTGGCATGGTATCTACAGCTGGATGCCCTTCCTAATGCCACCCATTCCGAGAGTGTAATGGGTGCTATTATGTACCACCAGCACAGGGGCCATTTGCACAACACCAGCATCTGATTTTACTTGACTTGATGGGTTTTCTCAAGCACGACGTAATGCCAAGGTCTCAGTTATTCATCATTGTCTCCGTGAGGCCCAACACACGAAAGGAGCTTTTCACATGCCACTAGCATTGGCTGCTTTGCCTCTGTGAGGCCCAACGCTTGAAAGGGGCTTTTCACAGGCCATGACTATGACTTCACTCGGCTTGATGGGTCTTCTCAAGCACATCATATCACCACCATAGAAACCAGGAAACTGGCCCTATGAGTCTAGGACTCGGGAAGAAACTTTACTTTACTTAAACATCAAGATGGAAAAAAAAAAAATCAAGAGTGGTGGTTTCTGATATATTTCACCATGACAGATGTTCCCTAATGTGTACTTGTTGGTGGACAAGTTAAGATTTTCAAGAAAAGTGATTCTCATGTTTCACCGTTGAAAGATTTCCTTCAAGTATGTATTTGTTTGTGTCT
>NC_069008.1:13105041-13118500 GCF_001194135.2 Octopus bimaculoides | reverse complement strand
CCAGTGTGGATTCTTTGATGAGATCCAAGACTATAAATATCAGAGAATGATTTCCTACATATTTTGCAGTGGAAAGGTTTTTTTTCAATGTGTAATAGTTTGTGTTTGTTTAAAACACTATTAGAGACAAATGCTTTACGACACACATCGCAACGATAGGGTTTCTCTCCAGTATGACTCCGTTTGTGAATAATGAGATTCGAATTATTAATAAACGACTTGCCGCATATGTCACAATGAAACGATTTTTCTCCAGTGTGTATTATCTTATGTGTTTTCAAGTTACTGTTCGTGGTAAAAGATTTTCCACACGTTTCACAGCGGAATGGTTTTTCTCCCGTGTGGACTCTTTTGTGACTCGTTAAATGACCGTTAGTAATAAACGATTTCCCGCATATTTCACAATGAAACGGTTTCTCTCCGGTGTGACTACGTTTGTGAACAACAAGAGTAGAATTATCAGAGAATGATTTACCGCACGTTTCACACTGAAACGGGGTTTCTGTAACGTGTGTCATTTTGTGTCTGTATAAATTGCTGTTACTGACGAAAGATTTCCCACACATTTCACAGGAGAACTTTCTCTGTCCAGTATGTATTCTTTTGTGAACTGCAAGATGTGAGCTTTGAATGAAAGATTTACCACATATTTTACAATTATAAGGTTTTTCTCCGGTGTGGATTCTTTTGTGTTCTGTTAAATCGCTGCTAGAGACGAAGGACTTTCCGCATATTTTACAATGGAATGGTTTTTGTCCAGAATGCCTTCTCTTGTGTCTTATTAAATTACAGCTAGAAACAAAATATTTCCCACAGATTTTGCACTGGAAAGGAGTTTCCTTGTTGTGTATTTCTTTGTGTACGAAGCACTCCTGTTCCGAAGAGAACATCTTCTTACAAGTCCCACAGCGATATTTGGTAATATTGCCCTGTAATGATCTTTGTTTGGTTAATGTCTCAACATGTAACATTTCCTCGTCAGTGTATCGTTAAAAACATTTGTGTTAGAAGTGTCCAAGCAAATAACACCTTCCATAGTAATTCTCCGGAAAGTATTAAAAGTTGGGAAATGTGTGTGATTATAATACGGTTTCTCTACTTGCCACTAGAATGTTCATCGTTAAGTAATAATGTTCAAATGATAAATGATTCAGACTTAAAGCGGAACCGAGCAAGTTCAGAACCAAAACATTCCTCTGATTGCCCTGACCGCAAGAAGACGGTGACATAGACAATTTTTGCTTCTCTAAAAATTACGCCGGTGACACAAGTTAAAAATCCCTAGCAAAATTAAATTAAGAAAACGACTGCAATAATTTTTTCTGGTTTCAAAACTTTGTGGGGAAGATGGAAGGCTAAGCCAACATCAGCGGAATTTGAACTCAGAACGTAAAGCCAGTAGAAGTGCCGCATCGATCTGTTCCTTCACTTGTAATCAACAGTTCTTTTACTTGTTTCAGCCATTAGACTATGGCCATAGTCTGGAGCACCGTGTTGAAGAATTTTAGTCGAACAAATCGACTCAATCTATCAGGATCTGATGAATAAAGAAGTAAATAAAAATTAAAGGGGAAATAATTAGGTTCCCATTCTCTAAAATGTGGATGCGTGTAAAAAGAAAATTACGTCAATTTAGAATGTCAGACAATTTATTCGTTTCATATTTACATGAATTTATATGGAGGAATTCCGTACGAAAGGAAAAAACTTTTGTTCACTTTTTGATGGCTGTAGCCAAAGTCTAGGTAAGTTTATTTATTTATCTCCCCTTGTTATTATTTTCCTTAAATTTTTTTTTATTTCTTTAAACACCAGATACTGGTATTTAATCTTTCTTCACGTTCTGAGTTCAAATTTCACAGAGGTTGATTTTGCTTTTCATCTTTTGGAGTCGATAAAGTAAGTACCAGTTGAGTACTGGGGTTAATGTAATCGACTTAACTCCTCCCCAAAATTGCTAGCCTTGTGACAAAATTTGAAATCAATATTAATATATATATATATATTGTAGTAACGCCTTGTCTCATGCGCATGCGTAGTCATCAATATCCAAGTTTGGTGCCCTGATTCTTTCTCTTTTCCCGGCCGGGCGGCCATGAGCATGGTCATGTCAAGCTGTCTCTCCAACATTCCAACTCTGGGGACAGCTCACAATAACATTCCAGCGTCTCAGCAACCATGCTCTCTCACAGAAGGCGTCTCAGCAACCAAGATTAAAGCTGCCTATTTTCCTCCATAAATAAATATTGTTGTGTTGATAGTTCTGCGTTCTGCGTTACGTTGTTTATTCCGAATTTAATGTACGGAAGTGGGTATACACCTAATGGTGTATAACCAATTTCCTACATATATATATATATATATATATATATGTGGAGACCCCCTTTGGTCATGAATGACCATGGGATTGCACCCAGAAAGTTACCCTCCGATGCACAAGTCCAGGCAAGGTTGTTTATGGAAGACCAGCAGTTGCCCATGCATACCAGCCTCATCTCTCCATGCCACTGATGTTATCCAAGGGAAAGGCAAAGGGGCCGATACAGCTTGGCACCAGTGATGTCGCAACTCATTTCTACAGCTGAGTGAACTGGAGCAACGTGAAATAAAGTGTCTTGCTCAAGAACACAACACGCAGCCTGGTCAAAGATTTGAACTCACAACCTCATGGTTGCGCCTTCACTATAGGTATATATACATACATATATAGGGTGCAGTGAATAAACAGTCTTCTAAATTATGAAAGATGAAAATAACACAGACATCTCATTTTAACAGATACATTTACCAAAATTACATAAAAATGTCTTGAAATACTCAAAAGTAAAGTTATTCAATAAAATCTTCATTGGCTTCAACCTTAGCCTCCAGACGACTTCGGTATCTCCTGCAACTCTTCTGGATGGTCTCCTTGTTTAAGTTGGTGGATGCTGCCATAGTTGTTGCCTTCATTTCATCTTTGGTGTTAGAAGGGGTTTTGATGGCATCTCACTCAACTGTGCCCCACACATAATAATAAAAGGGTTTGCAGTCTGGGGAGTTAGGTGGCCAGATGTTAGGGGTGATGTGGTTGCATAAATTGTCTGACGGCCATGACTGGGTTCCCCTGCTTGTGTGTCATGGTGCAGAGCCCTGTTGCCAGACACAGTCTTCCAGCAGCCACCCTCTTGACCCAGGGCAGCACTACCTCCTCCAGGCACTTGATATAGGCCTCTATGTTGAGTCTGAGGCCGTGTGGGAAGATGAATGGAGGCATAACATCACCATCACTAGCGATGTTGACTGGATGTATGATTTTTATCACTCTTGGTACATGTTCCCAGACTGACACCCAAACACTCTGAAACATTCATACCAGAGAAACCAGCATGAATACCAAGCAGACCAGCATGTCATTTCCAAATATATATATACATATATATATATATATATATATATACACTGCTTGAAAGGAACTCAGCCACTTTTGTCTCTGTGAGGCCCAATGCTCCAGCAGCACTTTACGTGCCAGTTACATGACACAAACATCAGCCATGACTACAATTTCACTTGGCTTGACTTGTCTTCACAGCATATCGCCAAATGACTTGGTCACTAGTCATTGCCTCTGTAAAGCTCAAAGGTTGAAGATCATGCTTCACCACTTTGTCCCATGTCTTCCTGAGTCTACCTTTACCACAGGTTCCGCCCAGTTAGAAATTGGCACTTCTTTACATAGCTGTCCTTGTCCATATGCATCACATGACCATACCAGCACAGTCGTCTCTCTTGCATACCACATCTGATGTCTTATGCCTAACTTTTCTCTCAAGATGCTTACACTCTGTTGGACATGCACACTGGCATTGCACATCCAGTGGAGCATACTGGCTTCATTTCTTTCAAGTGTATGCATGTCCTTATGTCACAGCCCATGTTTCACTGCTGTAGCGTAGCTGTTTGCACAGATACATCATAAAGTCTGCCTTTCACTCTGAGAGTAAGAGGCCCTTTGTTGCCAGCAGAGGTAGGAGCTCACTGAACTTTGCCCAGCCTATCTTATTCTCACTTCTAACTTGGTCACCTATATAACGGAAGCTAGGTGCACCCCCGCCAGCATTTGATGGGTGTCCGTTTATATTGTTTATTGTACCTGTGCATCTGCCATATACAAAAGCTAGTTTCCCTATTACCCTTCTTCAGATATTGCTGCACCTTTTGTTTCCAAAGCTTACACTGTGTGCATCTTATGTTGTTTCTACCTACGCCTTTTCTACAGCTTAAGCAGGGCCATCTACCTGAAGGGAATTGTGATTTGTTGGCCTTCCTATTTACTAAGACTTTGGTCTTTGCTAGATTAGCTCTAAGGCCTGTGGCCAATTTCCATGGGGCCTCACAGAGGTAAAGTGGCTGAGTTTCTTTCAAGCATTGGGCCTCACAGAGGCAATGATTGAGACTTTTGGCAGTCATGCTTGAGAACACCCACCAAACCAAGTAAAATCGCAGTCACAGCAGATACTGGTGTCATGCAAACGGCACCTGTGCCGGTGGCACGTAAATGTACTTATTACACTCTGAGAGTGCTTGGTGTAAGGAAGGTTATCCAGCCATAGAAAACCATGCCAAATCAGACTGGAGCCTGGTGCAGCCTTCCAGCACTGGCTAATTCATCCAACCCATGCTAGCATGGACAATGAAAGTTAAATGAATATATATATATATATATATATATATATACATGAGTCATCTAAGAGATCATAAGTCAGAGAAAAGATTCACACGTATATCTGTCAGTAGAATGGGTATATTATCTGAAATGTATGGTATTAAAAGACCATCACGGCTGAGGCTGATCTTACCAATCAGTTCCACATAAAGAATTCAATGGAGTGTTAGGTAACAAACTGCTTGTATAACTTTACGGACATCAGAGCTGATATGGAAGGGAATGTGGCGACTGCTCTCTATCGTTGGAAAAGGATTTGCACAACCGGTCAGCAACTGTTGTGAAAAAAGTAGAGGAATGAAAAAGGGGCCAGGGGATTAATTTAGGGGTTATGTTTCTTGATTGGGTATACTGTGAAGCTGGCAAGGTTGTCTTGAAGTTTGGAAAGTGTGTATTATTAATGTTGAACTCTTGTGGGGACGGGGTCGATAGTATGTGTAGCAGTGTCATGTTGTGCTTGTGGGAGGAAGGTACTGGTCTAGTGTGCTAAAGAAAATGCCAGATAGGTTGGATGCAATGTTCAATGGAAAAGGAGGGCTCAACTTTATATTCCACTCGCATGCTCAGTTATTCCGCTTTCTATGCTGTTGAACAAAGCATCCCACAATACCTTCCTTACTGGTATCGAGTTTTCTCATAGATCTGGACTGGCTCCTGTGCGGGTGGCACATAAAATACACCATTTCGAGCGTGGCCGTTGCCAGTACCTCCTGACTGGCCTTCGTGCCGGTGGCACGTAAAAGCACCCACTACACACTCTGAGTGGTTGGCGTTAGGAAGGGCATCCAGCTGTAGAAACACTGCCAAATCAGATTGGAGCCTGGTGTAGCCATCTGGTTTCACCAGTCCTCAGTCAAATCATCCAACCAATGCTAGCATGGAAAGCTGACGTTAAACGATGATGATGATGTAGGGCATTTGCACAAAAGATTTTCTTTATGGTCTAATTCCTTAGTAACCATGTTTGTGGAGTGTTGTGTACCTATCCTATATCTGTGAGGACGTAAAACCGGGCTGCCTAGCATCATATGCACATGGTTATTTAACTCAGTGTTGGGAGGTATCCAAAAGTAGTATGTATACAATCTCCCCTGTATACCCAGCCCTGGCCACTGCTTCATTGTAGTACCCAGTACTACAATGGTTTGTCTCCGTTTTGGATTAAAGCATAAAAACCACAGGAATTCGCAAGTCTCACAAACAAAACAAGAAATTGAGTGAGGTGGGAATCTTGGTGGATAAAAATTCAAAGAAAGTGCTGAGCACTTATTCTCACTGTTTCATATTTACATACACACATACATATATATTATGATTGACCGTTGACTGAACACTATTCAATTTTTTTTCTCCATGTTTTTCTCCTTGTCTCCGTATTCTTTCTGTTGAAGAGCGTAGCTCGAAACGTCAAAGACTTTCCGTATTCCCGAGCGTCATACTAATACATCCTTTTGTTATTTACACCACCTGTCCTCGTCTGTTGTTGTTTTTTCGTACATTCTCCCACATATATATATATATATCATCATCATCATCATTTAACGTCCGCTTTCCATGCTAGCATGGGTTGGACGATTTGACTGAGGACTGGTGAAACCGGATGGCTACACCAGGCTCCAATCTGATTTGGCAGAGTTTCTACAGCTGGATGCCCTTCCTAACGCCAACCACTCCGAGAGTGTAGTGGGTGCTTTTACGTGCCACCAGCACGAAGGCCAGTCAGGCGATACTGGCAACGGCCATGCTCAAAATGGTGTATTTTACATGCCACCCGCACAAGAGCCACATAATATGAGAAATGGACATCAAGAGAATGGAGAAGAATTGTAGCAACTACTACTATTAATTAAAGAATGTATGTGTGGCGAGAAAGTTTACAGTATGAAGTAGTAGAGGTGTATGTACTTGTAAGTTTACAAAGTGGGGTAGGAGGAGGGAAAGCAGGTGAAATAAGAGAAGAAAAATTATAAATGGTAAGGAAAGATAGAAACTATATAAACAACAATAAGGAATTATAGGGAAATTAATGGGAATATATTAGTGGTTTAATATATAGTGGTAGTGAGGGTAAATAGGGGAGAAAAGTTTAAGTTTAGGGGAAAAGATGCGGTAGGTGGGGTTTGTTGTTATTTGTGTTTTGAGAATAGATTTATTGATTGATGTTTGCAAGTGAAAAATTATACTACTGCGTTCGTTAACATAATCTGTGGATTGCATAATAGCTAAGACCTCAGCTATGAAGAGATCACACTTGATATTATAGCCGTTGTATGGTTTGGCATAAGTGACCATGGACCACTTGAGAATGTCTGGAGTTGAATCATTCTTTAGCTAATGGATAAGCTGAGATAGAAATGTACTGTTGGATTTTGTTTGGGACATGAAACTGGCATAGTGTTTACTTGCTTGAGGGGGTGGTGCTGCATGAAGTGATATGCTGTAGGCACTCCGTCGCTTACAACGAAGAGGGTTCCAGTTGATCCAATCAACGGAACAGTCTGCTCATGAAATTAACGTGCAAGTGGCTGAGCACTCCACAGACACGTGTACCCTTAACGTAGTTCTCGGGAATATTCAGCGTGACACAGTGTGACAAGGCTGACCCCTTTGAATTACAGGTACAACAGAAACAGGAAGTAAGAGTGAGAGAAAGTTGTGGTGAAAGAGTACAGCAGGGTTCGCCACCATCCCCTGCCGGAGCCTCGTGGAGCTTTAGGTGTTTTCGCTCAATGAATACACACAACGCCCAGTCTGGGAATCGAAACCGCAATCCTATGACCGCGAGTCCACTGCCCTAACCACTGGGCCATTGCGCCTCCACTCATGAAGTGATATATATGTTGTTAAAGTTAGCAGCTGATACTGTACACTTGTTTTTTGTGAGACAGCAATTACCTAAAGGACAGGAGGTTAGACGTCTGAAGCTGCATAGGTTTGTAGGGGGTGTTCTGGATGAATTTGTGAAGGGATTGTTATTTGGTGAGGGACCCACGTTAGGTTCATTATTAGTGGCGGCATTGAGATTAGCATTTCTTAGGGAGTTGATGGGTTGTACAATAGTTAACAAGGCCAACGTGTTGCAACTCATTTCTACAGCTAAGTGAACTGGAGCCACAGGGAATAAAGTGTCTTGCTCAAGAACACAACACACAGCTCAGTCTAGGAATCAAACTCACAACCTCACGATCGTAAGATCAACACTCTTAACGATTGAGCCATGCACCTTCATTAGTATTATAAATGGACACTAAATATGTAAGTTGAACTAATAGAAAATACAAAAATAATATTGGTTTGCATTAGTTAAGATAGTGTTTAGAAATATGTAATAATTGGTATAATATAGCTAGATATATAAAAAATATATACATAAACACTTTATAAATATTGGATCTAAACTGGGTTGAAATTTAAATGGCCATTATATTCAGGTGGTTGAGCAGACTGTATAAACAATGAAATATTTTTATCTGGTGTGTGGGGTGAGTGGGTAAATGATTATAATTATTAAGAAGGCATGGCTATGTGGTAAGAAGCTTGCTTCCCAACCATGTTTCCAGGTTCAGTGCCACTGTGTGGCACTGGGCAAGTGTCTTCTACTATAATCTTGGGCCAACCAAAGTCTTGTGAGTGGGTTTTGTAGATGGAAACTGAAAGAAGCCTGTCGTGTATATATGTATATATTTGTGTATGTGTCTACGTACTTTGCAGTTTGGCGTAAGAGACTGATAGAATAAGTACTAGGTTTATAAAAAAAATAAGATGCTCCAGCATGGCCACAATAACTGAAATAAGCAAAAGAATAAAACAAAAGTAAAATAATGGAGAGGAAGTAGTAGAAAAATATGTCGTCATCATGAGTTGGACGGTCTGACAGAGGCTGGCCAGTAGGGTGGAGTGAAAATAAAAAATGCCCGAGGGCTAAAATGTTACTATATTTGATTACTAGAAAAATGCTAAATTTTCGCTGAGACCAACCACGGGCATTTACTCCCTCAAGCCCCCTAAACTCCAAAAATGGGGTATGTTTGTAAATTTTTTTAAATAGCGGACTTTGGGGGGGGGTAAATGCCCTTAACTGATCTAAGCGAAAATTTAGCATTCTTCTAGTGATAAGATAGAGCAAGATTTTAGGCTTCAGGCATTTTCAGCTTCCTCAATTGTTTATCTTCACTCCATCCTAGATTACACAATCTATATACCTGCACACACAGGTATATAGGGTGGAGTGAAAATAAAAAAATGCCCGAGGGCTAAAATGTTGCTATATTTGATTACTAGAAAAATACTAAATTTTCGCTGAGAGCAATCAAGGGCATTTACTCCCTCCAAACTCTGCTATTGTAAAAAATTTACAAAAATATCCCCTTTTAGGAGTTTAGGGAGTAAATGTCCTCAATTGATCTCAGTGAAAATTTAGCATTTTTCTCGCAATCAAATATAGCAACATTTTAGCCTTTACTTTCACTTCACCCTACTGGCCAGGTTTCACTGTCTGTTTTGGCAGATTTATGGCTGGATGTCCTTCCTAACACCAATCACCTAAAGTGCTTTTTACATGGCAACAGCATTGGTGAGGCCTGTTTTGGCATAGTCCTTACGGCTGGGTGCCCTTCCAGATACCAACCACAATGGGTGCACCAGCACTGGCTGGGTCACCAAGTAACTTGCAAAACAAAGAGCCTTGGGAGTAGGGGAGCATTAGAGGAGGTGGCTTTGTGCCAGGTTATGAGAGGATTAGTGTGACAGAGGGATAAAAAAACAGGTGTCTTGCTGTAGAGTAGACACGTGAGAGGAAGAGAGTATCGAAGTGCCAGGAGATACCCTAAAGGTGCGGTGATCAGAGTATAAATGGGATGGTAGAGTATTGCCAAACGTGCAGGAGTAGGGAGTAGGGACTATACATGAATGCAAAGAGTGCTGGGGTGGGGAATGTAGTGACTAGTGAAACGTGGGTACATAGAGGGTTAATACAGGGGTGAGGGTTAACGTTACACAACACACAGTTCTCATTCGAGCATGAGGTATTTTTGAAGGGGTATATAGGATATACAGTAATATACAAGATATGAACTTTTATTTAACAAAAGAAAAATCCACATATCAAGACAAATTTGTAAAGACTTTCTTTCACCTGACGACACAGTTCAAATTCTGCATTATTTTGAACAAATTGTTTGCATTTTGCAATAATGCAGATATGTAAGTAATTTATTAATTATTAAATATGGTAATATAAGTTATTTGCATGTTTTTGAGTAACGAAAGAAATTTGCCATGATATCTGGCTTTTTCTTTAATTAAATAAAAGTTGATCTTAATATTTCTCTGTCATTTATGACTTTTATATATATAAATATATACATAAAATAGTTTTCGGAAGTGTTTCCACACACTGTTATACATCATTTTGTGTGTGAATACATTTATGGTTACTTATGATATTTTTCTCAAAGGAAAAAGCTTTAACAAACTGTATATATTCCTGTGTGTCTTAAAAGACAACTAAACATGTCAGGCTAGGTAAAATGATTGTAAAACAATCCCAAAAAGAGAAGCTTGATAAGTATGATAAATTTCTTAAGCCCAAAAGGTTAAGTCCCCATTTTAGCAGGAGGAAACATTTTGAAAGGTTAATTGTATGATGTAATTAAGTTTGATACGGATACAGTTACTTTTCTGTATGAATAGCTACATGTGCAATTAAGTTACTACTTTTTGAAAAGGATTTGTCACAGATATCACAGTGATATGGTTTTTCTCCTGTATGAATACGTTGGTGTATAGTTAAATTACTGCTTCCAGAGAATGATTTACCACAGATATCACAGTGATGTGGTTTTTCTCCTGTATGAATACGTTTGTGTTTATTCAAATTGCTACTTCCAGAAAATGATTTGTCACAGATATCACAGTTATATGGTTTTTCTCCTGTATGGATTCGTTTGTGTTTAGTTAAATCACTGCTACAAGAAAATGATTTACCACAAATATCACAGCTGTATGGTTTTTCTCCTCTATGAATACGTTTGTGTTTTGTTAAGTCTCCGTTTCGAGAGAATAATTTACCACAGATATCGCAATCATACGGCTTCTCTCCTGTATGAATGCGTATGTGCCTACTTAAGTTACTACTTCCAGAGAATGATTTGTCACAGATATTACAGTGATATGGTTTCTCTCCTGTGTGAATACGCTTATGTGTGCTCAAGTCACTACTTTGAGAGAACACTTTATCGCAGATGTCACAACTATATGGTTTCTCTCCTGTATGAAAACGCTTATGTTTAGTCAAGTTACTACTTCCAGAGAATGATTTGCCACAGACTCCACAGTGATATGGCTTCTCGCCTGTATGAACACGTTTATGCAAAGTTACTTTATCATTTCGAGAGAATGATTTACCACAGATATCACAATGATATGGCTTCTCTTCTGTATGTGTACACTTGTGTTTACTCAAGGTACTTATACGAGCAAACGATTTGCCACACATGTCACAATGATATGGCTTCTCTCCTGCACGAAAGCATTTGTGTGTAGTTAATTTCCCACTTTGAGTGAAGGACTTACCACAGTTACTGCAATGATACGGTCTCTCTCCTGTATGAATGCGTTTGTGCTCAATCAGGTGGTGATTGAGAGAGAATGATTTACCACAGACATCACAGTTGTATGGTCTCTCACCTGTATGAACTCGTTTGTGTGTACTTAGGTTACCTTTCTGAGTGTATGATTTGCCACAGACATCACACTGATAAGGCTTCTCTCCGGTATGAATATGCTTGTGCTTAGTTAAGTCACTACTTCCTGAGAAGGACTTACCACAGATATCACAGCGATATGGCTTCTCTCCTGTATGAATACGTTTGTGCTTAACAAGGTTACCTTTTTGAGAGAATGACTTTTTACAGATATCACAGTCATATGATGATTCTCCAGCCTCATCTGACATCTTTTCAGTTAAACTCAGTCCTTTATCTTCCTCACAAATTCATGATACAAATATCTTCCTTCTCGTTTTTGTTTATATAATTTGTTCTTTATATATATATATATATTTCTACTGCTATATTTTTTCGTCAACACCAATTTGCCATTGATATCTGAAGATGATGCAAGAGCCTTTGTCAAATTATCCAAATGTTCTTAGTTAGGAGCGGTATGCAAACTCATTTTGTAATATTTTAGACGCTGAAAGTAAAGATTTTTTTGCTTTTCTTATCTTAAGAAGCAACATTTCACATAAATTCTCCGATGGATTTATACACACAAGGTTATTTCTGCTTCAATATTATGCTGTCCTCTTTACATGATTTGTCTGATGTAAATGATTCTTTGATACCAGTGCCATCAGCCAATCTGAAATTATAAATAAATAGTATAAGATACACAGGTTGCTACATTTATATACTGATAAACTATTACCTCAACACTTTTTTTTTTAATTTACACAAATTGCATGAACCCTACATGACTTCTAGTTGACCAAAGCCTTGTAAGTAGATACAGTAAACAGAAACTGAAAGAAGCCCATCAAACATGGCACCTTGGGACAGTGTCTTCTACAATTGCCTAGGGCCGACCAAAACCTTGTGAGTGGATTTGGTAAATAGAAACTGAAAGAAGCCCTCTCTATGTATGTATATATATATATAGTTTTTTTTTTTTGGTGAAAATGGTACTTTATGCAGTGCTGAGTTTACAATTCTGTAAATAATAATAGTGGTATTTTTAAATAAGCTTAAAGCTTATGGCGATCACCGTGCAATGTCTAAGGAAAATAGTCTAATAAAGGGGCATATAAGCCCTCGACAGAAAAAAGAAGGCTTTCCTGTCTGCATGGGAGTTGAACCCACATCCCTTTGTTAATGCGACTAAGTGTGCTACCTTTACACCAGCGAATCAGCCTCTCCATTTCTGTCAAATTTAAAAACTATGATAGGTCGTGTTTGTTTTTATGTAAACAAACTTTCTATATGCTTTCGGTACAAATGTTTTTGTTTTTTTATACGGTGCCGAATTTACAGTGTCTTTGTGTCTGTGTTTGTCCCCCCGCCCACCATTGCTTGACAACTGAAGTTGGTGTGTTTATGTCCATGTAACTTAGCAGTTCGGCAAAACAGACCAATAGAATAAGTACTAGGATTACAAATAATTGGTCCTCGGATTGATTTCAACTAAAAACCCTTTAGGGCGGTGCTCCAGTATGGACAGTAATCCTGTAAAACATCACAAGGATTTATAAAATTTCGAGAGAATGTGAACTAAATGTTTTTTGGAACAGTGAATCTCGAAACACATAAAACTATAAATATTAGTCTCAAACTTTGGCACAAGGCCAGCAAGCTTGGGAGAAGGAGTAAGTCGATTACATCGATCCCAGTGCTCAACTGACACCCATTTTATCAACCTCGAAAGGATAAAAGGCAAAGTAGACCCCGGTGGAATTTGAACTCAGAACGTAGAAACGGGCGAAATGCCGCTAAGCATGTTGCCCGGCGTGCTAACGATTCTGCCAGTTCGCCGCCTTGTGTTTCGAGATCCATTGTTCCAAAAAAGAATTATTCCTGCAAAATATTTTTTCTGATTATTTCCCTCCTCGCATAATCGTATTCTGCATCATTTAAAAGTAATCTCTGGAAAATTTAATGAAAAAAAAAAAAAGAAAACAAAAACATTTTAAAGAAAGTTACAAGCAAACAGGATCAGCTGGGAGGATTATCCGAAACTGTTTGAAAATGTTTTTGTTTT
>NC_069008.1:13101991-13104767 GCF_001194135.2 Octopus bimaculoides | reverse complement strand
CTGACACCCATTTTATCAACCTCGAAAGGATAAAAGGCAAAGTAGACCCCGGTGGAATTTGAACTCAGAACGTAGAAACGGGCGAAATGCCGCTAAGCATGTTGCCCGGCGTGCTAACGATTCTGCCAGTTCGCCGCCTTGTGTTTCGAGATCCATTGTTCCAAAAAAGAATTATTCCTGCAAAATATTTTTTCTGATTATTTCCCTCCTCGCATAATCGTATTCTGCATCATTTAAAAGTAATCTCTGGAAAATTTAATGAAAAAAAAAAAAGAAAACAAAAACATTTTAAAGAAAGTTACAAGCAAACAGGATCAGCTGGGAGGAT
Organism: Octopus bimaculoides; assembly: GCF_001194135.2. NCBI lineage: Eukaryota > Metazoa > Mollusca > Cephalopoda > Octopoda > Octopodidae > Octopus > Octopus bimaculoides. Next base: position 13,104,439 of record NC_069008.1, on the reverse strand, counting down.
TATCCGAAACTGTTTGAAAATGTTTTTGTTTTTTTTACAATTTTTCTCTCAATATAATCGCAGTCTAGATTATCTGCAACGTATCTGAAAAATTTCGTTAAAAAATATGCATTTTAAAGCAAGCTATGAGGAATCAGAATCGGGGAGAGGAGGGGAATTATTTGAAGCTTCATGAAAAATTTAGATTTCACAATTTTATCTTTTCTTCATATTCGTTCCTAGCAAGTTGTTTTACACCTATTAGACTAATTCTTTTTTAGTTTTGTCACCGGGTCAAACGCTTTAGTTTGACCAAATGGATCACTGAAAACAAAAAATTGTTAAAAAACGTGCGATTTGAAGTTATGGAGAAACAAAGTCAGAGAGTCACACTTTTGTAGTTCTACATAATCATCGCCATACTTCAGTAAGTATAGTGAAGGCTACATTCCCACTGCTGGCTAAAATAATTATTTATATTTCTTTGTGAATTTAATATTTGTGCTTCCCATACCGATATGGAAAACACAAAATAAAACACATAATGGTATTTGACTATAATTTTTTCTCACTGCAATATTTATTAACTTTTAAATATTTCACACATAAGTTATGTTAACAATAACATACATATGGTCCTTCGTATAGATGATTTTTCCCCAATTCTTGTTTTACTTACTTTAAGAAATGTACAACTTTCTGTATTTAGTTCCATCGCGATTCATTCATCACTATACTTCAGTATAATGAAGGCTACATATTTAATATTAGTTGTATCATACAGTCAATCAGTGAAAATAGTTATTACTTTCCCACTGCTGGGTAAAAGAACCTACCTGTTTTTCTGCATAAGCTTATTGTTTTTTATGACTTCTCTTTCCGATCTCTTCAAACTGATTTCTTTGGCGGACAAAAAAAGTCTTAGTTAAATGGCGCGGATTCAACTGGACCAGAAATAAGACAATGGAATGTAAAACTTGACATTGTAAACGAAACGAAACGCAATGACAAATCGGAATTTATCATTTTTTGCACTTCGTTCTTCATTTATGTTCGGGTATACCTCAATTTACGTCGATAATTGGTTCCAAGACATGCGATTTAACTCGGTAAAACTATGTAACACGCGCGCGCGCGCGAATGAAAAAGCAACATTTGAAAAATTCGGTGAAATTCGTTAAAGGAGGATTCGTTTATGTGTTTCGATCTGTGTCTGCAGGCACCGGTAATTAATGGGCCGAAATATGCTCTAAGGAAATTATTTCTCTGAAAATTTCTCCTGCTGCCCACTAATCTCGTAGCGAGTTTTCAATTACTACTTACTCTCCTACAAACATTATATAAAAAGTAAAACTTTCTATAATAAACACGCTCAACTGGAACTTATTTCAGCGACCTCGAACGATAAAAGGCACAGTCGACTTCGGCTGAATTCGAACTCAGAACATGCGGACAGACGAAATGCTGCCAAGCATTTTAGTTCAGCGAGCTAACGATTCTGTTAGCTACCACCTTCATTTTAACAACAGTAATAGTTCCTTCTGAGAAACATACTCGATTCGGAGCTCGATATCTAAATTTTCTTTAGAAACTTATTCACGATCTTGTCATATGTGAAGGACAAAGACTGTAGCTTCTACTGTCCTATCATGGCACGGTATTAAGTATAGCAGATATATTCCAATATTTTTGTATTTTGATAAAATTTACAGACTTATAGCAAGTGTTTGTTTTTATATTTCAAACATATGCAGCACACTTTTTTGCCAGTGGCCAGGTTGCAATTTCAAGCGAAGAAAATTCCGACACCATAAATGTGAAGTTTCACAGTTTTTGCGCGTTTCTAAATGGCCAACTTTTGTCTTCCACACTGCAATCGCTACATACGAACATACAAATTTATATATGTATGTAATGAATACATATCGAGCTGGCTGAATCGTTAGCACGCCAGACAAAATGTTTAACGGCATTCCTTCTGGCTTTAGGTTCTGAATACAAATTCCGCTGAGGTCGACTTCGCCTTTCGTCTTTCAGCGTCGATACAATAAATACCAGCGGGACACTGGGATCGATGTAAATTGTTGGCCTTTGAAACCATTATTAATGATATTTAAATGAAAACGCCTAACAGTTTATATCGTCCCTATTGGCGGTGCTCCAGCATGGCCACAGCCTTAGGGTTGAAACGTATAAAAGAATACGTGTGGGCAATGTATCAGAGACAGACGGTATTGGTTCAGGAATTTCTGTTTAAAAAAAAGGGTTCTATTTCATCATTTTTTTTGCAGCTGAATCGCTTATTCTTTTACTTGTTTCATTCATTTGACTGAGGCCGTGCTTATATATTTTTTATACTATGTGTTTATGAGTCCGTTGTGTTGCCTTCGTTAGATATTAATAAAAATATACATATACTCATATTTTGAGTTCTATTTTTCCTGTTTGCACGACCCTATATATATATAT
>NC_069008.1:13100802-13101601 GCF_001194135.2 Octopus bimaculoides | reverse complement strand
ATATATATATATATATATACATGCAATTGCAGCGTGTAAGGTGTTTATAAGCTATTAAAAAAAAAAACGAAAACCGTTAGATTCACTTCAACATTTAAATTTAATTTGCCAAAATATTTTCATCGCTCTGAGACCGCGACATGATGACAAAATTCCGTGCTGCATACACATTTGTTTTGGAAGATTCATGTGAAATTGTGTGTTGAAGTTTATTGTTATATTTCAGGATTAAATTTTTTTTTTTTTTTTAACGAGTATATAGTGCGTGTGGTTACTTGACAACAATATCTAAATATTCTAGCAGCTTAGGTAAACTAGGTAAATTTCATCGATTTCGTTTCCGAGTTGGTTTTTGATTTCTGTAACTTGTCAAATATTAGTTCCGGTTGACCCACACCCTGAAATGAGAAATCTCTTGATATTGTTGAAGGCATTTGGTGTAATTAAAGATGTTTCACTATAAACACGTATTCATGTAGCATCACAGGTAAGATATAATAATACAGATATTTTAGTATGGGTCATGTAAAACGTTTTGATGTTGCTTCTCAGACTTTGATAAAAAATTTTATTCTCCACCGCTTTGTCTAAAATTAATGATTAAACAGATTTAGACATAACTACATGTGGGCCAAAATGGATATTTATTCTTTTACTCGTTTCAGTCATTTGACTGTGGCCATGCTGGAGCACCGCCTTTTAGTCGAGCTAATCGACCCCGGGACTTATTCTTTGTAAGCCACGTACTTATTCTATCGGTCTCTCTAGCCGAACCGCTAAGTTACGGGGACGTAAACAC
>NC_069008.1:13092626-13099804 GCF_001194135.2 Octopus bimaculoides | reverse complement strand
TTTCTACTTCACAGCCACGTAGGAAACGAATATGAAAACAAAACATGTGCGGAAAGCAACGGGGGTGGGAGAGGACTTCGGAAAATTCACAAGACCAGAGTTTTCCCCTCGTAACTTTGAGGAAAATATAATCCTTTTGAAATCACAAATTAGGCTTTTCCTCAGGATGCTAAAAATCCCTTTGAAGGGTTCAGGTCCTACTATATATATATATATATGTATATACATATATACATATCATCATCATCATCATCGTTTAACGTTCGCTTTCCATGCTAGCATGGGTTGGACGATTTGACTGAGGATTGGTGAAACCAGATGGCTAAACCAGGCTCCAATCTGATTTGGCAGTTATATATACTCTTTTACTTGTTCTAGTCATTTGACTGTGGCCATGCTGGAGCACCACTTTTAGTCGAGAAAATCGACCCCAGGACTTATTCTTTGTAAGCCTAGTACTTATTCTATCTGGAAGAAACGCAAAGACAACCTTGGCAGAATTTGAACTCAGAACGTAAAGACAGACGAAATGCCACTAACCACTTCACCCAGTGTGCTAATGATTCTCATTTCTTTATTGCCCACAAGGGGCTAAACATAGAGGGGACAAACATGGACAGACAAAGGATTAAGTCGATTACATCGACCCCAGTGTGTAACTGGTACTTAATTTATTAACCCCGAAAGGATGTAAGGCAAAGTCGACCTCGGCGGAATTTGAACTCAGAACGTAATGGCAGACGAAATTCCGCTAAGCATTTCGCCCGGCGTGCTAATGATTCTGCCAGCTCGCCATCCTCAATATGTGTAAAAAATTATTGGTGAATTTAATATTTTCATAATTAAGATGTTTGTGTGAATCTCTTGAAAAAGTAAATTGACTTTGACCAGCATAAATACAACAAAAAAAGCAAGGCAAGCTTCTTAATTATGTGCCATATATCTTTTTATCTTCCACCCGTTTCATGACTGCGGCCATGCTGGGACACTGCCTAGATGAATTTTTTAGTCAAACAAATCAGCTCTAGTCCTTATTTTTGTTTCTTAAGCCTTGTATTTATTCTATTGGTTTCTTTTGCTGAAGAGCTAAGTTACAAGGACATAAACACACCAACACCGGTTGGCAAATGATGATGCAGAACAAACGGGTACACACACACGTGTCACTAGCTTCTTTCAACTTCCATCTACCAAATTCACTCTTTGGTTGGCCTAAAATGACTCACATTGGAACTGAGCCTGGGACCATGTGGTTGGAAAGCAAACTTTTTACCACAGTCACACCTGAACCTATACTATATAAATTTATCAATACTATTTAATCATCTACACCGTAATGATATACAATTGTTTTGGAAATGTAGTGAAACATTATTCAGTTATTCATTTATGTCTACAGTTAATCTGTATAGAAATTTGCTAAAACTTCTACTGTTGCTTCTTCTACTTTCTTGAATATCTTCTATATCTTACACCATCTTTTCTTTATTATTTCAGAATAAAAGATGACATTGGCAAAGAACCGTTTACATCAGAAATATCATCAGTGTTTATAATCTGTGAGAGATTAAAGGAAGATACTATATAGAAGAGATATAATCCTGTTTATATAAATCTATAGTGAAATAAGAGAAATATTTTTATTTCTTTTCTGCAGTGTGAATCAGAATAGAACTGTCTGGAATGTAGGTGATTTTGCATTCTGATTATCCCTTTAGTATTTAATGCAGTCATATCCATCCCAAATATTTTACCTGTTTTATGTCAAAACTGACCAGATCCATCTTCTCACACCTGCTCTATAATGTCATTCTGAAAATGTACAAAAACTCCATTGAATTCTTGAAGGTACAACGTGATGCATGATTAATTCAAAACAGTGTGAATAAATAAGCAATACATTTGACAAAGAATTCTGAATGCAAAAGCATTAAACTTGGATTACATTGTGGTTTGCAGGATTTTCCCATTCCTAGAACTAAATACGGCTGATGGAAAAATAGTGGTAGAAATAAATATTGGATTGAAAAATACTTTGGGTAGAAAAAGTCTGAGGCTGGCCATGGGAGTGAACCCACATCTCCTGTAAACATGTACTTAGAGATATATTGTTCCAAAAAATAATTATTTCACATTCTCTCAAAAAGTTTTGAATTCTTATGGCATAGATAAGAGTAGAAATATTTGTTAGGAATCAACTAAAAAACAAAACGAGGAAAACATTTGTATGTTAAGGTGAAAGAAGAAAAATGATGGAAAATGAATTATGCGAGAAAAAAGGTATATTTAAACCGCAGTCTAATTTTATTGATTTTCCTGGTGATATAAAGAAAGAGGAAGAGAAACCATTATATCATTGTGATATCTGTGAAAAGATGTTCTATAAAAAATGCCACCTAATGATACACAAACGTATTCATACAGGAGAGAAACCATATCACTGTGATATCTGTGGTAAATCATTCTCTGTAGGTAGTACCCTAACTAAACACAAACGCATTCATACGGGGGAGAAGCCTTACCAATGTGATGTCTGTGGTAAATCATTTTCTGGAAGTAGTGACTTAACTATTCATATACGCATTCATACAGGAGAGAAACCATATGTCTGTGATATCTGTGACAAATCATTCTCTGTACGTGGTCATTTAACTGAACATAAGCGTATTCACTCGGGAGAGAAACCATATCAGTGTGATATCTGTGGTAAATCATTCTCTCAAAGTTGTACCTTAACTAACCACAAAGGCATTCACACAGGTGAAAAACCACACAACTGTAGCATTTGTGGTAAATCATTCTCACTAAGACATCACTTAACTGAACACAAGCATATTCATTCAGGAGAGAAACCATATCATTGTGATATCTGTTATAAATCATTTTATCAGATTCGTACCTTAACTAATCACAAACGTTTTCATACAGATGGGAAAACATATCACTGTGATAGCTGTGGTAAATCTTTCTTTCAAAATATTGAATTAGTTACTCATAAACGTATTCATACTGGAGAGAAACCATATCAGTGTGATATCTGTGGTAAATCATTCTCTCATAATCCTAACTTAACTATACACAAACGTGTTCATACAGGTGAGAGACCTTATCTCTGTGACATTTGTGGTAAATCATTCTCTCATAACCATCACTTAACAAGACACAAAAGTATTCATGCAGGCAAGAAGCCATATCACTGTGATATTTGTGGTAAATCATTCTCTGAAAACAGTCTCTTATCTACACATTCATGTATTCTGAAAGAAAAGTAATTGTACTTAAAATTCAGTTTGTGGTAAATATAATGCAGCAAGCAGACTGTTGAGGAAACTGTTTCTCGTATTTTCTTGTTAGTATAACTAATAATTGTATATACATTGATTCTTGTGAGTATGTCCACCACTTTGCCATCATCTCTCTCCTGCACTCTCTTGTATTCTTGCTGTCTCCCACTTTCTCTTTCCTTCAGGCTGGGTAACCATGTATCTCCTTTATAGCAGCGCACCTGTTTCTGTCCTCATTCCTGATCTCTCTCTCCAGGTAACCTCATACATCCTCTACAGCAAGACACCTGTTTCTGTCTCTCTGTCTCACTTTAAACTTTCACCATCTCACACATCACTTCCTCCCATGCTCCCTTCTCTCTCAAAGGAAGTTTGCCTTGCACGTTATTTGGTGACTCTACTAATGCTGATGCCACACTGTAAAGTGGTTGGCATTTGGAAAGGCTCCTGTAAAACCGTCCAATTCAGGCCAGTATGGAAGGCAGACATTAAATGATGATAAGGATGATACTTTCCTGCAGGGTGAACTCATCATCATCATCGTTTAACTCCGCTTTCCATGCTAGCATGGGTTGGACGATTTGACTGAGGACTGGTGAAACCAGATGGCTACACCAGGCTCCAATCTGATTTGGCAGAGTTTCTACAGCTGGATGCCCTTCCTAACACCAACCACTCGGAGAGTGTAGTGGGTGCTTTTACGTGTCACCCACACGAAGGCCAGTCAGGCGGTACTGGCAACGGCCACGCTCAAGATGGTGTATTTTATGTGCCACCTGCACAAGAGCCAGTCCAGGGGCACTGGCAATGGCAGCAATACACTGCAACATTCATAAATATCCAAATAGCTATGATTTGAGTGGAGGGGTAAGGATACACTACTTCCTTTTTTTTGTGCATTAGTTTTTATCATCCACTTTCCCAAGACGGTGAGCTGGCAGAAACGTTAGCATGCCAGGCAAAATGCTTAGTGCCAATTTGCGTACAGGGGTCGATCTAATCGACTGGTCCCCTCCCCCAAAATTTCAGGCCTTGTGCCTAGAGTAGAAAAGAATACTCCAACACATTAAGGCAGTGAGCTGGCAGAATCATTGCATTATGTAATAACAACACCCTAACACTACATTGTATGTCATCTGAACTATACTTTATTGCTGATGTTTCATTTTGGACTGGCATTCTCTCTTTTACTCTTTTACTTGTTTCAGTCTTTTGACTGTGGCCATGCTGGAGCACCACCTTTAGTCAAGCAAATCGACCCCAGGACTTATTCTTTGGAAGCCTAGTACTTATTCTATCGGTTTCTTTTGCCGAACCGCTAAGTGACGGGGACGTAAACACACCAGCATCGGTTGTCAAGCGATGTTAGGGGGACAAACACATACATATATATATATATATATATATACGACGGGCTTCTTTCAGTTTCCATCTACCAAATCCAATCACAAGGCTTTGGTCGGGCCAAGATGCCACGCAGTGGGACTGAACCCGGGACCATGTGGTTGGTAAGCAAGCTACTTACCACACAGCCACTCCTACACCTAAATCTTTATTTTATACAATTTATTTTAAATATAAGCTAATGCAGTGAATAAAGGCTTTGAAAATACAGTCTTTTAGCATTTTATTCTTTTACTTGTTTCAGTCATTTGACTGTGGCCATGCTGTAGCATCACCTTCAGTGAAACAAATCAACCCCAGGACTTATTCTTTGTAAGCCTAGTACTTGTTCTTTGGGGATGTAAACACACCAACATCGGATGTCAAGCAATGGTGAAGGAACAAACAGACACAAGAATACACACACATATACGACAGGCTTCTTTCAGTTTCCATTTTCCAAATCCACTCACAAGGCTTTGGTTGGCCAGAGTCTATAGTAGAAGACAGTTGCCCAAGGTGCCACTCAGTGGGACTGAACACAGAACCATGTGATTGGGAAGCACGCTTCTTACCACACAGCCACTCCTGCACCTATATTGAAAAAAAATTTATGTACAAAAAAAATATGTATACCCATATGAAATGATGTTTGTGGTTGCACATTCAATACAGTTATAGAAATTAAAAAGCAGAAGCAGTCATAAACAACCACTTGGTACTTTTAGTGTTAAATAAAATCATCCTTTCAGAATACTTGTATTTATTTTCTATCAAACATTTGTTGAGAAAACATTGATTTTTCTTGATATTTTGTTAAACATTCTTGTAAAATTATTAATTTACAAATAAATATACAACAATAAAAAAAAAATATTGCAACATATTTATAATTGGCTTTCTCTTATCTTTTACTTGTTTCTGTCATTGGACTGCAGCCATGCTGGGACTGTGATAGACTTGACTTGATGGGTCTTCTACTCAAGCATGGTATGTTGCCGAAGGTCTCAGTCATTTGTCATTGCCTCTGTGAAGCCCAATGCTTGATAGGTGCCACTGGCGCAAGTTACATATACATATATATATCATGCAAGTAGGTTCAGGCATGGTTAAGAAGGTTGTTTTGCAATCACATAGCTCTGCTTCAATCCCACTGCATGGTGTCTTAAGCATTTCAGGACCCCAATACTTATGTTTTTTTAAGTCTAGTACTTATTCTATCAGTGTGCTTTGCTGAACTGCTAAGTTACAGAAATGTAAACAGACCAAGGAGTTGGCTGCCAAGTAAGCGGTAGGGGAACACAAAAACAAAGGCATATGCACGCATGCAATGGGCTTCCTTCAGTTTCCATTTCATAAAATAAATTCTCTCACAAGCCATTGCTCAGTCCTGGGCTATTGTAGAAGATGCCTAAGACACTGTGCTGTGGCAGTGAACCTGAAGCCATGTGGATGCAAAACAATTTTTTTAACCAGGCTGCCATGCCTGAACCTATTTGTATGGTATACATCGTATATACATACTAGCTGACGTACCTGGTAATTCCAGGGAAAGTGGGACTTATCCCTTGCTCCGTTCTCATAATTGTTTCGCTAATCCGATAACAACAATACAAAGTATGTAGCCCTTAAAACGGTTTTTGCGCATTTACAGAGAATACTGAACAGTCTTACATAGGATCTTGTTTTTTGGAATTCCGAATAAGTTATGAATACCCAAAATGTGAAGTCAGTTATGTAATAACATGAAATTAGTTACCCAATAGTAAGAATTCAAATAATGTAGCTCCAAAAAGGGCTTTAATGCGTACCCACAGTTGGCAGTGTGTCAGCCTCTGCCCCAAAAAGTTGCTACCATTGTCTGTGGTAGTCCAAGAATAGAAAGATATTCTAAGTTTTTTTTTATATAATTACAATAATGAAAGATTACAACTGAATTGAATTTATAATTAAAAACGATTTACAATTTATGCCAAAAAATTTTTCTGATACAAATTGTTTATAGAACTAATAGACTAATAGTCTAATCATCATCATCGTTTAACATCCGCTTTCCATGCTAGCATGGGTTGGACGATTTGACTGAGGACTGGTGAACCAGATGGCTACACCAGGCTCCAATCTGATTTGGCAGAGTTTCTACAGCTGGATGCCCCTCCTAATGCCAACCACTCCGAGAGTGTAGTGGGTGCTTTTACATGCCACAGGCACGAAGGCCAGTCAGGAGGTACTGGCAACAGCCATGCTAGAAATGGTGTATTTTACGTGCCACCTGCACAGGAGCCAGTCCAGCGGCATTGGCAACGACCTCGCTCAAATGTCTTTTCATGTGCCACCAGCACAAGTGCCAGGAGGGCAACGTTGGTAACGATCATGCACAAAAGTCAGACAGCTGGAAAATCTAAAAATAATAGAAACTTTTTAATGTCTACTGGTTTTTATGAAATTTTAGAGTTAGCAGACTTGAGTTAACGGAAGTGAAATGTAACAGAAGTTAATTAGTCCGATAAC
>NC_069008.1:13090764-13092045 GCF_001194135.2 Octopus bimaculoides | reverse complement strand
ATGTGTACCCTTAACGTAGTTCTCTGGGATATTCAGCGGGACACAGTGTGACAAGGCTGACCCTTTGAATTACAGGTACAACAGAAACAGGAAGTAAGAGTGAGAGAAAGTTGTGGTGAAAGAGTACAGCAGGGTTCGCCACCATCCCCTGCCGGAGCCTCGTGGAGCTTAAGGTGTTTTCACTCAATAAACACTCACAACACCCAGTCTGGGAATCGAAACCACGAGTCCGCTGGGCCATTGCGCCTCCACATATATATATATATAATCATCATTTAATGTCCGTTTTCAATGCTGACATGGGTTGGCAGGTATGGCAGTAGCTGGCAACCCACAAGGCTACAACAGGTCCCACTCATCTATTTTGCCATTGTTTCTATGGGTGGATGGCTTTCCTAATGCCAACCGTTTCACTGGGTCCTTTTTACGTGGCAACAGTTTTTCGTACATTCTCCCATATATATATATGAAATCAAAATAAGCAACAGGATATCAAGAGATGATGCGGTATGACCATTTCAAGTGGCTTCATTTAATTGAACAATGCAACTATTGCATCAATTTAAATGCAGGGCTATCCTCAGCTGCATTAATAAATAAATAGAATTTTTTAATCAGTTGGACACTTTAATATGATATATATATGATGATGATGATTACATTTACAAAGAATTTAGGGTTAAATTGACACTTGTATAATTAACATTTAGCTTAACCATCAAATCATGAAGGAATTACGATATAGATAAGTAAAAGAAATATTCCAGATCAGAACAAAACAGGAATCACAAAATTTATTTTTCATTTGGTCATAAATTAGAAAATCTTTACAGGTGTTTCTCTAGCACATGGATTTTCATTAAGCTAGATGGGAGACTGTCACACCAGTGATTGTTTAATCCCGGTTTTCCTGTTTTAGTAGCGAGGGATTTTGTCTTAGCATGTGGTTGGCAGGGAGTTTATGCTACTGACATAGTCAAATGAGACTGAAATATCCATCTAGCATTTTCACTACCATTGCATGATAGCTTTTGTCTGTTACTGATATACACAAATATATCAAAAGTAAATGGACACATTTAAAGGAAAAAAAAAATTATACATTTCTAGAAATGAAATAAAATGTTTGATGCATTTAAATAATATTCAATAGACATGCCTTGTGCAGTTTTTAATGATTTAATCCGTTTGACATTGGATTAATGTGGAGAATCAGTCACAGATAAAACAGTGCGTTGAGGAGAGTGGACTATTTACTTTTGAGATGTCTGTAATTGTTAT
>NC_069008.1:13087488-13090711 GCF_001194135.2 Octopus bimaculoides | reverse complement strand
ACGAGATATAATCAGTGGATGAATAATCTCAGTTAATTTGCTTTCTCAAGATGTATTTACATTGAGTGACACACAGATGGTTATTTCTTCTGTTTCATTCAATGCTATATAAATAGATTTTCTGAAGATTGTCAAGTATCAGTATTCATGAAATTACTACATATACCAGCAAGAAGAGGAAGAGAATGTCTTCAACACACATCAAGTGGTATGTTTGTTGCACAGCATTTAATTCAATCTGAATGTTGACGTCGATATAGTTACTGTTGTGTATGAATACCTATATGAGAAGTTAGGTTTCCTTTATAAGAAAATGATTTACCACAGATATCACAGTGATATGGTTTCTCACCTGTATGAATACGTTTATGCCTCTTTAAAGAACAAGATCCAGAGAATGACTTACCACAGATATCGCAGTGATATGGTTTCTCACCTGTATGGATACGTCTGTGTGTTGTTAAACTATATAAGTGACTGAAAGATTTACCACAGATATCACAGAGATATGGTGTCTCTCCTGTATGAATGCGTTTGTGTGATGTTAATTCGTGACTTCCAGAGAATGATTTACCACAGATATCACACCAATATGGACTCTCACCTGTATGGATACGTTTATGTCTGGTTAAGGAACCAGATCCAGCGAATGATTTACCACAGCTATCACAATTATATGGTTTCTCTCCTGTGTGAGTGCGTTTGTGTTTAGTTACGTGACTATTATCAGAGAACGATTTACCACAAATATCACAATTATATGGTCTCTCTCCTGTATGAATACGCTTATGTCTGGTTAAGGAACCAGCCTCAAAGAATGATTTACCACAGACATCACAATAATATGGTTTCTCTCCTGTGTGCATACGTTTGTGGTAAGTTAAATTGCTACATTGTGAGAATGATTTACCACAGATACCACAGTAATATGGTTTTTCGCCTGTATGAATACGTTTGTGTTTAGTTAAATCACTATTGTCAAAGAATGATTTACCACAAATATCACAGTGGAATGGTTTGTCTCCAGTATGATTACGCTTGTGTATAGTTAAGCGATGTCCATAAGAGAATGATTTACCACAGATATCACAGTGATATGGTTTCTCTCCTGTATGAATACGCTTGTGTATAGTTAGGGTATGTCTTTGAGAGAATGATTTTCCACAGATGTCACAGTGATATGGTTTCTCTCCCGTATGAGTGCGTATGTGAGTTGTTAACTGATTACTTGCAGAACAAGTTTTACCACAGATATAACAACGATATGACTTCTCTCCTCTATGAGTACGTTTATGTGTAGTGAGATGGCATTTCTGAGGTAATGATTTACCACGGATATCACAAGTGAATGAAGTTTTTTCTCCTTTCTTGCTATCACAAGGAAAATCAATTCTTTTAGATTTTGCTTGAAATTTAATCTTGTCCTCACATGATTCATTTTCCATAATTTTTCTTCCTTTTGTTTTTACTGGTTGCAAACAAAGTCGATAAATGTTGATGATGTACTTGACAATTTTTGGATGCCAATGCCATCTGATAATCTGAAATAATAAATAAGAGTATAAGATACAAAAAATACTTAAAATAGAGTGATACAACTGTGCACATTTTACTAGATAATTTTACACAGTAATACCTCACTTTACGAGGGCCCACTTTACAAGAGACAGGGTTTTACAAGTTTTTATTTTTGAAGCACAAGATCCAAATTTTGAACAAAGTGCAAAAGACCATAACAAACGCTTCTGCACATTACCAAGAAATTTATAGAGAGCAACAAAAAGCTTCTTCTAAGCAAACAACTTGTTTTATAAAGAGAAATCTACATGTCCAGCTACAAGTGCTTGTGAATTGGCGATCGTATCAACAAGTGATTGTGTGTCCAAGTCTAGTGTGGAAGCAAGTGATTCAGAAAATGATTATAAGAACAATATTTTTTTTTATAAATGATTTTAACATTCTTCTTACTTTATATAAAATATTATTTACATTCTACAGTTGTTTCATTGCCATTTTTTAACGAGTATTATAAATTTTATAAGTAAAATATTTTTCTGGCAATGAATTATGATTTATAACATTGCTACTGTGGGAAATTATTGCTCTCCTTTACCAGTGGTCTCCGAGAACAAATTAACTCTTATAACGAGGAATTACTGTACAGATAAGCAAAATAGACGCTGGCATGGCTGGGTGGCTAAGAAGCAGGTTTTACAACCACATGTTTTCAGGTTAAGTCCCACAGCGTGACACCTTGGAAAAGTGCCTAATATAGCCCTGAGTTAACCAATGCACTGGGGACGATTTCGTTGACTGTAACACGTAGCACCACCGCAGTCTGTCGACTGAAACAAATCTCGGGACACAAGTTAAAATAACAATACAAATCAATAAGCTTATTCAAATGATCGTAATAATATTTGTGTAGGAAGTTCTATTTCAGTTATTTTTTTCTTCAAAGACGATTTCATCATTTTATCATTTGTCATCATCATCGTTTAACGTCCGCTTTCCATGCTGGCATGAGTTGGACGATTTGACTGAGGACTGGTGAAACCAGATGGCTACACCAGGCTCCAATCTGATTTGGCAGAGTTTCTACAGCTGGATGCCCTTCCTAACGCCAACCACTCTGAGAGTGTAGTGGGTGCTTTTATGTGCCACCGGCACGAAGGCCAGTCAGGAAGTATTGGCAACGGCCTGCAACAAATATAATTTGCTGTGGGTTGGCCTAACGAATGACAAAGATCTCTGTGTGATGAGAGAACACAGATCTTATTGACAACTTGTCTGTATTAAGAATATCCATGTAGACAAATATTTAATATATTTTCAGAGTGAAGACATGGAAGTGTTTATCAATCTATCATTACATGTTCATTACTTATATTTCTATACAGTCATAGATCGTAGTTTAGAGAAAAGCACAAAAAGAATAAAGTTCTAAATTTCATTTATTTTATTGACTATCACAGTCTGCAGTGTGTTTTTGTATTTCCCCCACACAAACTCCACTTTTCGGCTACGGGGAATACGAATCTGCGAAAAAAAATTGAGAAAAATCGACATTTCTAAATTACCACCCCCACCCCCATTTCCTTCATAAAAATTTTTTTTTTTTTCAAAATATGCGGAAAAATACGGAGATTATGGTTCTGAAAAAAAGTTTCCAAAAATCTTTTATAAAATTTTTTTTTTCTATATATGCGGAACATCATGATTC
>NC_069008.1:13081989-13087026 GCF_001194135.2 Octopus bimaculoides | reverse complement strand
AAGATTTTTAAAAAATAAATAAAAAAAATTAAAGGGAAAATAACAAGGGGAGATAAATAAGTGAACTTACTGTTAACGTAGAGACTGGATATAACAAAGAAAAAGTGAACAAATGTCTTTCTCTTCGATATATATATATATATATATATATATAATAATAATAATAATATTAGGGGTAAAATCCAAAATTACAGGTAAAAACTCAATTAAAATCAATTTATTAAAAATTAAAATTAAATTAAGTTTCACAGTATAAAATATATATAAATATATAGTTTTAGGGAAAAGAACCAAGGTTCATGAACTCATCCATGAAAATCCACTTTCACATTTATAAAAATTAATAATTAAAAGTACAATAAATAAGTATGATATAATACAAAGTAAATATCATAAGATCAAGATAATAAAATGACTTGATCTTATGATATTTACTTTGTATTATATTATACTTATTTATTGTACTTTTAATTATTAATTTTTTCTATATGCGACAGTGGATTTTCATCGATGAGTTCATAAACCTTGGTTCTTTTCCCTAATACTATATATATATATATATATATATATTCAATTAGATCGAGTTAAATGGTTATTAAAGCCTGTCTCTCTAAAAGGCATGTAGCTTCATTTTAAAGAATATCACCTGAAATTCTTTGTATTAAGTTTTCGTCAAGAGCAAGCCTCATTAATTTTATGTGTACTGCGATAAATTGGATGTACAAACGTTTACCTGTTTCGCTTTATATGATAAAATGGATGTGTGTTAAAAGAAAATTAGGAAGTCAGTTTGGAATGTCGGATGATTTGATCATGTCATATTTACACGAATTTATATGGAGGAATTCTGTATCGAAGAGAAAGACATTTGTTCATATTTCGGTTGCTATATGGAGTGTCTACGTTGTTGCTATTTTTACCTTTAATTATTATTTTTGAATTATTATTTCTTACCTGTTATGCTACACAAATCTGTGTTTATAGTGAAATATCCCCAACAGCATCAAGCATATTTCAACTTTGATTTTGTGTTAATAATATTGGCAGAATGACACAAAATATATTTCAATGTCACAAAAGAACCGGAAGAAATATATGTGGTGACTTCCGGACTCCCCACAAACATTCTCACATTAACAAAAGAGCGACAGACGATGTTGTGACATGAATCACCATGGTTACCATCTGGCTAAATGTCAGTATTGTTTACGTTAGGATTCTTATAGTTCTTCTTTCGGGAGGCGCAATGGCCTAGTGGTTAGGGCAGCGGACTCGCGGTCATAGGATCACGGTTTCGATTCCCAGACCGGGCGTTGTGAGTGTTTATTGAGCGAAAACATCTAAAGCTCCACGAGGCTCCGGCAGGGGATGGTGGCGAACCCTGCTCTACTCTTTCACCACAACTTTCTCTCACTCTTACTTCCTGTTTCTGTTGTGCCTGTAATTCAAAGGGTCAGCCTTGTCACACTGTGTCACGCTGAATATCCCAGAGAACTACGTTAAGGGTACACGTGTCTGTGGAGTGCTCAGCCACTTGCACGTTAATTTCACGAGCAGGCTGTTCCGTTGATCGGATCAACTGGAACCCTCGACGTCGTAAGCGACGGAGTGCCAACAACAACAACAACAACAATTTCTTCTGTCAAGTGCATTGGTGGTGGCGATGATGGTAGTCGTAATGTTAGTGGTGGCGGCGGGTCAGGTGTATTAATGTTAATGGCTTACGTATAAAATTATACCCACTGACTTTGTTTCTTCATAACTTTTAGAAAAATGTTCAATTTGTTTTAAAATCAAATTTTCTGCTAATATCTCTCAGATGGTGTAGATTATAACCATATCAGCCTCTCTCTCGCTCGCTTTCTCTCTCTCTCTCTACACACACACACAGAGTGATACCTCGCAGTAAGAGTTTCCTTCATTCCATGAACGAGCTCAATATAGTTAATCTGAACCATACCCCAAAAGCCACTCAGAAATAATTTTTTATGGGTTTTAAAGCAGAAAAGGTGTAGTTACAAGTAAAATGACTATTATAAAAAAAAAAGAAAATGCAAACGAAATATGTAAACTGATTTTATTAACTGAATTACATTAAAGGGTTAATGTTACAACATTACCCGGAAGCTCAGTTCTTTCTAGTGCATCATTTCAGAAAATAGCTGAATGATTACTTTCTTACAATCATTTTGAAGAAACTCTTTTTGATGTTTCAACTATTTGTTATGTATAAGGAACATCAAATTCCACAAAGGCAACCTGCAATGCATTCACACCATATTATGAGATGTACACTATATTGGAGACAAAAGCAATGATATTAGTAAGTGGATGCTGAAAGATGCCATGAATTTTGTCAGAGACTTTTGGAAGAATAAAACAGAACATCTAGCACAACATAGAACTGCAAGAGAACAATTGTCTGAGGAACCATGTTACCATATTCAAATATAACAGGCTGGAAAATATTACTCGTTCTAAGCATAAAACAAGACATGAACTATTGGAGATTTATTTTTATTAACATTTTGTTAGTAAGGTTGTTACAGACAGTGTTAGATTTTCTTAGCTGTGGGAATACATTTATTGCTACTAAAATATTTCTTTCACTGAAACGCTTATAATATCAATATAGTTGGTCTTTTCTGTGAATACATACATGTGTAGTAAACTGTCTTTTTGGAGAGGATGAATGGAATATATGACAATGATATGGCTTCTCTTCTGTATTAACGCATTTGTGTGTAGTTGTCCTCATTTCAGTAGAATGATTTATCAAAAATATCAGTGATATGGATTCTGTTATATATCATTGTGTTTAGTTTAATTAGTCATTTGAGTGAATGATTTACCATAGTTATCACAATGTTATGGTATCTCAGCTGTATGAATGCATATGTGCTTAGTTCAGGTATTTCCATTAGGGAATGACTTACCATAGACATCACAATGAAATGGCTTCTCTCCAGTATGAAAACGTGTTTACTTTAGTTCCTTCTTTCAGAGAATGACTGACCACAGATAACAGATTGATATACTCTCTCTCTCCTGTATGAATATGTTTGTGTGCAGTAAAGTGGTGATTTTGAGAGAATGCTTTACCTCTGATATCACAGTGATATGGCTTCTACTCTATATGAGTACGTTTGTGTTTCATTAAGACCTCATTTTCATTGAATGATTTATCACAGATATCACAATGATATGGCTTCTCCCTTGTATGAATGTATTTGTGTGCACTTAAGTGATCATTTCGAGAGAATGATTTGCCACAGAAATCACATTCATAAGGTTTCTCTCCTGTATGAATGTGTTTATGTTTTGTCAAGTGATCAGATCGAGAGAATGACGTACCACAGATATCACAATGATAAGGTTTCTCTCCAGTGTGAATACGTTTGTGTTTAGTTAAGGTACTTCCTTCAGAGAATGACTGACCACAGATAACACACTGATATGGTCTCTCTCCTGTATGAATACGCTTATGTGCAGTTAAGCGGTCCTTTTGAGAGAATGGCTTACCACAAATTTCACAGAGGCAGGATTTCTCTCCTGTATGAATGTGTTTATGCTTAGTTAAGTGATCAGATCGAGAGAATGATTTACCACAGATTTCACAATGATAAGCTTTATCTCCTGTATGAATATGTTTGTGTCTTGTTAATGTCCTTACTTCGGAGAATGTTTGACCACAGATATCACAACGTAATGGCTTCCCTCCAGTGTGAAAACATTTGTGTTGAGTTAAGGTGTTTTGGGTAGAGAGTAACTGACCACATATAATACACTGATAAGCTCTCTCCTTAGTATGAATGCACTTGTGTGCAGTTAAATCATCATTTTGTGAGAATGACTTACCACAGGTTTCACAATGATATATTTTATTCCCTGCATGAACATGCTTATGTTTCACGAAGACATGATATTCAGAGAATGGTTTATCACAGATATCACAGTGATAGGACTTCTTGCTTGCATGAACGCATTTGTGTTTATTGGAGAAAAGATTTTTAGAGAATGATTTACCACAGATATTACAGTGATATTGTTTCTTCCTTGTATGAATAAGTTTATGTCTAGTTAAGTGATTAGATCGAGAAAATGATTTATCACAGATATCACACTCATAAGGTTTCTCTCCTGTATGAATACGTTTGTGTTTAGTCAGACTGCTTCCTTCAGAGAATGACTGACCACAGATAACACAACGAAATGGCTTCTCTCCAGTGTGAGTACGTATGTGTCTAGTTAATGAACTTGTATCACAAAATGAATGACCACAGACAACACACTGATGACGTTTCTCCTTAGTATGAATGTGCTTATGCGCAGTCAAATCCTCATTTTGAGAGAATGATTTACCACAGGTATTACAGTGATATATCTTATTTCCTGTGTGAATATGCTCGTGTTTCATGAAGACATGACTTTCAGGGAAAGATATGTCACAGATATCACACTGATATGGTCTCTCTCCTGTATGACTGCGTTTGTGTACAGTTAAGTGGTCATTCTGAGAGAATGATTTACCACAGGTATCACACTGATATGATATCTTTCTCGTATGAATGTATTTGTGTTTGTTTAAGTAATCCTTTCGGGAGAATAATTTATCACAGATATCACAACGATAAGGTTTTTCTCCAGTGTGAACGTGTTTATGTTGAGTTAAGTGATCAGATCGAGAGAATGACTTACTACAGATGTCACACTGATATGGCCTCTCTCCTGTATGAATGTGTTTGTGTTTAGTTAAGATACTTGCTTCAGAGAATGACTGACCACAGATAACACACTGATATGGTCTCTTTCCTGTATGAATACGCTTATGTGCAGTTAAGCCTTCATTTCGAGAGAATGATTTACCACAAAAATCACAATGATATGGCCTCTCTCCTGTATGAATGCGTTTGTGTACAGTTAAGTGGTCATTTTGAGAGAATGATTTACCACAGATTTCACAGTGATATGCTCTCTCTCCATCATGAATGTTGAGGTTATCTTCTCGAGCAAATGGCTTTTTATGGATATC
Organism: Octopus bimaculoides; assembly: GCF_001194135.2. Lineage (NCBI taxonomy): Eukaryota > Metazoa > Mollusca > Cephalopoda > Octopoda > Octopodidae > Octopus > Octopus bimaculoides. The sequence goes on along the minus strand of NC_069008.1, from coordinate 13,081,994 downwards.
ACTAT
>NC_069008.1:13080157-13081177 GCF_001194135.2 Octopus bimaculoides | reverse complement strand
AGACTTTGTCTTTTTTTCTTTTCCTGTTCTTGCTGAAACAGGTTCTTTCATTCTCAACTTACTTGCAACAGACTTCCGTCTTTTATGAAACACACTTTGCAACAGGCATTTCTTCTCCAGCCTTATTTTCCGTTTCATGTGGAAAACGAGAAAGTCAATTAACCCGAGGCTGGAGAAGAAAATGCCTGTCGCAATTCCTTTCACTCTACACTACACCTCCTTCGCAACAGCAACTACCGAGAAAAAACAAGCCCGCTCCTCCCTATTCAGGGAGGGCGGCAGAACGATCTTAATTACAGATTCACTCGACAGTTGTACTCTTCTCGAATGCGACAGCAGGTGTTTGACATAAGTCTAGGGTTCCGACACCTTTGGGCATTGCACAATCGTGTGCAGAACAGTCTCACTGTTGTGCCCGCATCTTGGACAAGCCAGCGAAGGTGCACGCCCATGTCTAAAGAGCTTATCTCGAACCGGTAAAGCACCTCTGTAATATTGCTACGCCAGGGACCTCTGGTAATTATCCATAGGCCCTGGCCCAAATGTTCTTCAGAATAGGCTGGCTAGTTGACCTTCATTGAAGCCCAGGGTTTCTCCCAGGACGTTGTAACACCTGAACTCTACTAACCTTCTATAGAAAGACAAGATAGTACTCTTGCCACCGGCGTTGCCGTACTGGGAGAATAGCACGAGTGCCTGACAACACTCTGCATGCCACGCGCCCAACCTCGGTCTATGCTTGATCCATGGGTCCAGTTCAGTAAACGATGTGAACTGTGGAAATAACAGCTTGACGAACGGAGACCACACCTGTTCACCATCCAGGTAAAGCCAGAGGTGCCTAAGCCTCAGCACATGTCTGCACATTTTTAGCCATGGCATCCCCAGCCCACCCTTCAGCGGTTTTTAGCAGCAGATAGAGCACCTTACAAGACGTCCACTGCCGCTCCACAAAAAGCGGAAGAGCATGCGTTCCAACCTGTTCAGCCATGAATCGGGACAACGGTCAGCCGGTAGGTA
>NC_069008.1:13072898-13077680 GCF_001194135.2 Octopus bimaculoides | reverse complement strand
CCGTAAAAAAAAATAATAAATAAGGGGGGGAAAGATTCAGATTACATATAGTCCATCTGGACCAATGCAAGATTTGGATTGTCCGCGTTTAGCTGTTATTTCTAGCATATCAAGTGTGGGGTGGAGGGTGTAGGGAAGGGGTGGAGGGTCCAAAATTATTTTTAGGGGGAATGGCATGACCGTGACATATAGAACATATTATCGAAAACGAAAATCGCCAAAATTAAAAAATAAAAAAGTTACAGCCATTTTCCCTCAGTGTCTAATTCCAATGTCCACCAAATTGTCTACTGATCGGTCGACAGAAATATCAGTCTCTGCACCGTCTACATTACTCAGTTGTTCCCGTTGTTATTTATTTTCTCAGTTTATCCGATGGAAGGCATACAATTAATAATTTCTTGATTTTTCCTTCAGCTTTTCGTCTTCTTCCAAAATTTTTGTCATCATACACAAACGAAATATGTAGTCAATAATAATTAAAATGTTATCAATGAACTCACCTTTCAACAACGAATTTCTTTTAAAGAATATTTCTGAGCAAAATGAAATACAAAGTCATAGATAGTTGTGTAATTTTTCCGTGTATGGAGTTGTATTATTTTGTATATACAGCTTGAAATAAAATTTAAAAAAAAAAAGATTGTTAATTAGCGTATTACTTAAATTGATTTAATTATTTTATAAATGATATTATTATAGCTGTGTGTTGTAGTAGTTAATTGAAACGTTCCAATATCGTGAGGTAAATAAAATAGACACACACTCCACGTGCGTGCATCTATTTCTAAGTTCAACAACTCTTGTTCGAATCCCTTTTTTCAACCCCCTGCCGCTTATAACGTTGTAATTTTGTTCTGTGGCAAAGTACATCCAGCTTTATTTCGGAGCATATCTTGATTATATATATATATAATCTCATATTAAATATTAATACAATATCGGCATAACTGTTGTGTAGGCATTCAGCACGGACACTTTGTTGTGATTTGTGAAGGAAAATGATCGCTGCCTTTTGAGTGGCCTCAAAAGGCAGCGATGGAGGTGTACATTGTGAAAGAAAATATGGAAAGAGTCAGGTCTATCGCCTCTCGATCCCTTTTCTTTTAACTTTGGACCCTTTTGGTTCCTAATTTATATAGGTGAACCCACATAACCATTCAATGTTTGAAAAAGTCGTATTATACTCTCATAAAGAAATATTGCTGGGAATCGTATAGAAGAATTGTTAAAATATTTTGTGTATTGGAGAAGTGTAACCAATTTATTGCACATAAATTTCAACAAAAGAAGTTTAGGGTAATTGTACAGTTTAGGGTTGTAAAAAAAGTAAATAAAAATTCAGGGGGAGATAAGTAGGTAATGGTATGGATAGGTGGAGTCAATGGTCACCAGTTGTAATCGATGGATGTGACAACTGTTCATGCGAAGGCTGTAATTTTTTAACTTGGGGTCACCAATATATGTCATGACGTAATGGAACCTGGAGTAGCAGAAAGGCAGTAATTCCTTTTAGATGAGGTGGTATAATATATATAAAACATGTGAGGTAAAGAGAGATATCATAGATTTTACTGGTATAGTTTGTGTTCGCGTCATAGTAAACCACAGATAGAAATAGGGTAATGTTGTAGAGAAAAGAAAGTGAGCTAGTGGACGAAACAGCTGCTTCTTAGGTAAATTACTATAGTTGTCTCTCTGTGCTTTTTTCTTCAGCAACAGCATTTTGTTCAGCTGGTCAGCCAGCTCGGTTCTCACTAACTGTTGCTCACACTAACTGATTTTGACATAGCAAATTCTAGTATTTATAACTATGCAAAATCAGTTAGAAAGGTAAACATGTTGAAAACAATAGATTTCATTGGTGTACCTGTTATCTCAATTCTAACTTTTGATGTCCTAGAAGTTAGAAGGGTCAAGTGGCAAAGACATTATTCTGCTTAGTGAAGGCAATTGGTAGATGTAACTGCTGTCATTCACAGAAAAACTATTATTTTACCGTGAGAAAAGTGCTGTTGAAATTTGGCGACCGAGGATCGAATCCACGTCATGCCTGCAGAAAGCTACTACATCACTCCCACCGCCAGAGAGGTTCCATGAAAAGGGGATGATTGATTGAGGAAGAGAAAGAAATACATGGTTGAGGAGAAATTTTGCACACCAGGAGAGAGGATCACTGAAGTGGAAACGGGACAATTTTCTATTCATATAAGTCTAAATAGTGGTGTCGCTTTGCGTGACTGGGCAGTACAGAAAATGAGTTAGTGCGTGTGTGTGAGGTCGTATACACGAGTGCAGGTGCACGCATCAAAATTCACTGTAAAATAAGCTCAGGTGAGTGAGTGAGTGTATTCTTAATCTATGATATCGTAGATCTTCCTGCAGGATTGCAGTGTGAAATGCCTTGAAAGTTTTTCAGAAGTGATGTGTGTCTGGTGCTGTTGTCGTGAGTAATTGCTGAGGTTAGCAAGAATGATTGTGTAGCATGCTAGAGTGATATGTGAGACAGGTAATTTTCTCTATTCATTATGTGACCAAACAGGGGTCTAACAGAGGGAAAGTATGTCTAAACACGAGCGCAGAGGATGTGAACATCTGACATGCATCGAGTCGGGAAAAGAGTTGAGCTGGCAGACACGTGCAGAAAATAAGGCAGTTGAAGAATAATAGGGTTGCATGTGTGTGTGCAAGGCCAGGCATCGAAGAAAGGTACATGCATGTGTGCCGTTAAGTGCAAGGCTGAGAAGAAAATAAACAATACAGTTGAAGTGCAAATTCTTCTTTGCTGCCAAACTGTATGTGGATTCAGGACTTAAAGTAAAGCAGATAGACTAATTCTCCTGGAAGGCTTAAATACTACTGTTGTTGTTGTTATTGTTGCACCTGCTGCTGCTCTTTTTGTCTTTGTTTTTGTTTAGTTTTAAGTGAAGCCTGATAAAACAAAATTTTGATCAAAATCATTCCACCCACGACCATACAGATTTCCATTTTCTTTTCCTATTAGAATTGGCATCTGTGGGTGGTGAGATCTCAGGGTTGTAGGAGAGTCAGAAAACCTGCTTTCGTGGTATTTTATTTTGGCTCTTTATGTTTTGAGTTCAAATCCCACTGAAGACAGCTTTACAGTTTTTTTCTTTCGAGATCAATATAATAAAGTACCAGTCATGTACTGGGGTGAACAGGATAGACTAAACCCCACTCTCAAAATTTCCTGGTCAGAAACCATAAAGTAAAAGATGCGAAATTAATCAGCTTCTTCATCATCATCATTTAGCGTCCATTTTCCAAGCTGGCATGGGTTAGATGGTTTGACTGGAACTGGTATACCAGAGAGCTGTACCAGGCTGCAGTCTGGTGTAGCCTGGTTTCTACAGCTGGATGCCCATCCTAATTCCAAACATTCAAAGATTGTAGTGGGTGTCTTTTATGGGTCACCAGCAGTGGTGCCTTTTACATGTCTTATCAAATTCTATCAAGCTCTATTCAGCTCTATAAAAACTGGGTCAATAAAATAAAGAACTGGATTAATGGTATCAACAAACACCGTTCCTGAAAGTAGCTGGCCTTGTAACTGAATCAGAAATTACTGTTGTTGTTAGGCATTCTGGGGCCTACCAAAGCGTTCTGAGTGGATTTTGCAGATAGAAACTGAAAGGAGCCAAAAACTGTGATGCTACATGGTAGTGAAATGTAGGACTTGAATGTAGAGAGCATGTGAAGACTGTTGTTGTTGTTGGCACTCCGTCGAGGGTTCTAGTTGATCCGATCAATGGAACAGCCTGCTCGTGAAATTAACGTGCAAGTGGCTGAGCACTCCACAGGCACGTGTACCCTTAACGTAGTTCTCGGGGATATTCAGCGTGACACAGTGTGACAAGGCTGACCCTTTGAATTACAGGCACAACAGAAACAGGAAGTAAGAGTGAGAGAAAGTTGTGGTGGAAGATTACAGCAGGGTTCGCCACCATCCCCTGCCGGAGCCTTAGGTGTTTTCGCTCAGTAAACACTCACAATGCCTGGTCTGGGAATCGAAACCGCGATCCTATGACCGCGAGTCCGCTGCCCTAACCACTGGGCCATTGCACCTCTACACATGTGAAGACTAAGTAGAGAGAAATTATGCTGGTATGCTCAGCTGGATGTCCAATGTCAGCATACATGTGCAGTGGAGCACTAGATGAAAGTTAGGCATAATAGGAATTATATGCAGCAAAAGAACTAACAGAATAAGTATCAAATTATAAGCATAGACAAGGCTGTGTGGTTGAGAAGTTTGTTTTGCAGCCAAGTATTTTCAAGTTCAGTGCCACTGTATGGTACTTTGGGTAAGTATCTTCTTTCATAGCCCCAGCCCAACCAATACTGTCATTTTACATTAAAGTTTTTCTCGCTGACAATCCACTCAACAGAATTTTCTGCCAAATACACTGACATAAATGATAAAAAAAAAAAACAAGAGAAAAATTGTTTGTAACAGTTGGAGGTTCACTCTGTGAGCCATCATAGGACACAATTCAATATCTGCATTCCTGATATTGCTACCAAAGAGAAAAAAACAAAAGCAATTTAAATGACAAACCTGGGGAACTTTATTTACTGCAAACAATATTTTGTCATTGATACAGTTACTTTTCTGTATGGAAACATTTGTGTCTATTCAAGGTAACTTTATAAGAGAATGATTTACCACAGATATCACAGTGATATGGTTTCTCTCCTGTATGAGTACGTATGTGTTCAGTCAAGCGATGACTTCGAGAGAATGAATTACCACAGATATCA
>NC_069008.1:13064761-13071769 GCF_001194135.2 Octopus bimaculoides | reverse complement strand
ATCTCTAGTCATCAAATACTCTCCCCTCCTCTTCCCTGCTTTCCATCCAACTCATTTTCATCATTGATCACCTCTCCATCATTCACCTCTTTACTCCTCCCAATCTCTGGCCATCATCTCTGCCCTACATTCCATCCAAATCATTTTATCAGATACCCCTCAATCCCCTTGACCCTCGTTCATCTTTCAGTATACTTGCAGTTTTCCTAAAGAATTTAGTAAAGTGATGAACAAGGGTGAACATTTACTATGTCAAGTCCTGAACAGAGATGAAATAGCCCTTTATCAGCAACAGATACCTGAGGAAAAGAAGATGCACCAAAAGGTTCAAAGTGTTATATTTTCCCATCATTTCCGTCTTTATTTACTGGTTATGTTATGAAGTCTTATTCTAAATATTATTCTTGCCATGAAACAAGATCATTATGTGTGTTTGAAGAAAATGTGGTTAAGTTATGGGGTGAAAACTTGGTGTTTTGGAATGAAACCAATATCTCTATGTGTTCTATCAATCGTTTGTCACTGATTCATTTAACACAGTGATTTGGGGAACCAAACATGCACAAGAAGCAAGGATAGATGTGCAACTGTTTATCTATATTTTATTTGGGTTATATGCTACCAAAACAAGTTTTCAAATAGAAATTATAAATTTTCAGAAAGAAAAAATATCAAAAACTGAAAGATTACAAAATAAAGGAAAGAGTGGAAAATAAAGCAGGGGTAATCGAAATTTTGAAAATTTTTTTGGTAATTTTTCAGATTAACACCTGTACGATCTTCACTGGGGTATTAGGGTTTTAGGGTCAGGGTTAGAGTTTTAAGGTTAGGGTTAGGGTTAAGATTAGGATTAGTGTCAGGGTTACGGTTAAGGTTAGGGTTACGATTAGGGACGGAATTCCCTAACCCAAACCGTAACCTTAATCCTAAACACTAACCCTAACCCTGACCCTAAAACCCTAACACACTAGTGAAGATCGTGCGGGTGTTAATCTGAAAAATTACCAGTTTTTTTTGGGGGGGGGGGGAGTTCAGAATCGGATCCTCCATAACCAAAAACGTGGAATTCCGTAAAAAAAAAAATATATATATCCATTTTACTGGAAGTTATGACGGAAAAATCGGATCTTGGGAATTTTCAGAAAGTCCCCTCCCCATCCCACTAGGGGCGTCAGCGCGCATTTTTTCATATTCGTTTTCTACCAGGCTGGTTTATTATTAATTTTTTGTTTTGTTTCCAGGTGAAGATCTTTATATTAACCGTCCCAAATACACATATTCTCTCATAATATATAGTTATATTGTCACACATGGCAAAAAGATGTTTATGCTAATACCAACTGATGTATTTTTAGAATTTCAGCAGGTTTTAGAATGTCATCGATGTTAAATTTATTAATTAATTACGCCACTTTATTCATTGATATTATTTATTAATTCACTTTACATCACAAATAAGTCAATCATAGGGTTTTTGAAAAATTACAAACCAACATTTCCCTTACGAAGTTATTTATCAAAGATGAGGACATATATTTTCCCCATTGTTATGAATGTTCACTCGAACATAATTACTGTAATTCTATTATTATTTTGTTGGCACTCCGTCGCTTACGACGTCGAGGGTTCCAGTTGATCTGATCAACGGAACAGCCTGCTCGTGAAATTAACGTACTTCTTGGGGATATTCAGCGTGACAGAGAGTGTGACAAGGCTTTGAAATACAGGTACAACAGAAACAGGAAGAAAGAGTGAGGGAAAGTTGTGGTGGAAGAGTACAGCAGGGTTCACCACCACTCCTTGCCGGAGCATTGTGGAGTTTTAGGTGTTTTCGCTCAATAAACACTCACAACGCCCGATCTGGGAATCGAAACCGCGAGTCCGCTGCCCTATCCACTGGGCCATTGCGCCTCCACCTATTATTATTGTAGCCTTAAAATAAACATTTGACAACTTACCGTTTTCTTATATTAACATTGAGTCAGTGCTCCATAAACAACATTAATCAAGCAACTGTTATCTGCACTGTCTACAGTGAGATCTGGAATGAATATTTGCATATTTCTTCTTAACACGTCTAGGATGGTTCGGTCGGAAAACATGCTGAGTGCTGTAGTTTATGTTTTAGGAGAATAACTTCTTTTAAGACAACAAAGAATGCAATACAAACATTTCACTGCCCAGCGGTTTTGGGTGCGCACCGGTGTATCAACATGTTGTGTCTCTTAAGCCAAGAAGTAGCCGGAACTTTGAGATTGGGAATAGTCGATGGTTTTGTCCATGCTACCAGCGAACAAATTGTCTACTGATTGGTGCTTTATTTGTTGATCAATAAAAAATCGTTATCTGCAACGCTTAGAGCGTTATTTGCAAAATGTACGTCGGGTAACATACTATTACTGAATGTCACTTCCTCTTTTTTTTTTCTGGTGCATCATTCACCATGCCACAAAAGTTAATACAAAAATGTTATTATTAAAACAGTTGAATCTTTTAATAATAAAAAAATATAAATACTAACGGGTTATAAAACACATTATTTCATCATCGACTTTTCTCTAACTACACTTTCGTTCTGCTTACTCTCTATACCCAATTCTAGTTTTGTATTTACCCATTTCGTTTGATTGAATTATTGTTAAACCCCGACAAAAAGGCAACATACTGGCAGAACCGTTAGCACGCCAGCCAAATTGCTTTGTGGCATTTCTTCTGGCTTTATGTTTCGAGTTCAAATTCCATAGAAGTCGACTTTGTCTTGCATCTTATCGGTGGCGATAAAAATAAGTAGTTGCTACGATCTTGGGTCGATCCGATCGACTTACGATCTCAGCCTAAATTGCAGGCCTTGAACATACTGTAAAGAGGTACATATGTACCTAACATATGTACCTAAATCGCCTATTTTTCTGTTTTTATCTGTTTTTGTCGTAATAATGGAGCTTTTTATAACAAATAATATTTCGTGTCAGTATTTCAAATAAGTCACGACGTTTTGTATACATTCACATGTTTTTAGCAGTTATTCAGGTAGCAAATTTTCTTTAATCTCTCCCCCTCGTCTGAATTTAGAAACTTTTTCTGGTTAGATTTCAACAAACTGAAGTGGAAGGAACTATTTGAAGATTACAAGTCTGATGGAATTGTAAGTAGAGTAATAATTTCTTATATCTCGCTTTATTTTAATTTCATTTTCTCTTTGTACAAGCCTTCTATAATAACAAATGAAGATCCAGTCGGAGATATACATTTTAACCATCATCCATAACGACGAGAGTTCCAGTTGATCCGATCAACGGAACAGCCTGCTCGTGGAATTTATGTGCAAGTGGCTGAGCACTCCATAGATACGTGTACCCTTAACGTAGTTGAATTACAGGCACAACAGAAACAGGAAGTAAGAGAAAGTTGTGGTGAAAGTGTACAGCAGGGTTCGCCACCGGAGCTCCGTGGAGCTTTAGATGTTTTCGCTCAATAAATACTCACAACGCTCGGTCTGGGAATCGAAACTGCGATCCTATGACCGCGAGTCCGCTGCCCTAACCACAGGGCCATTGCGCCTCCACTATGTGATATAACTAAATATGATATATGTGTATTTGTGACTCGTGTACCCTTCTTCCTTAGAAACATACACATATATTGTAACTCTGTCCAATAGAATGAGAAATTATTTGGCGCACGAAAATTTCTTCAGATGTTTATGTTCTAAGTATTGTTGATCACGAATCCGAGTGAAATAAAAACTTTGGTGGCAGCAAACAACTTTTGTCTCGCATCTTTCCGTAATCTTTCAGTTTTGACATTTTCTCTAAATGAACTTCAAATGGCGTAGATTCCGATTGTATCGGAATATATGGCGCAAAAAATGTTTCCAAGGGTGGGGTGAAGGGTATCGGAAAGTTCGCATGGGACGGCGTTCTTTACTCATAACTTTCAGAATTCTCTATGAAATATTCTATTCAGTATCTTTCAGAGTGTGTGGAATTCAACTTGTGTGAATCTTCCGAAAGTCTTCTTCCCCCCCACCACCACGAAAACATTTCTTCACAACAAATTGGGATATAATCGCAATCTACGCCATCTGATGCATATTTGTAGAAAATTTCATTAAAAAATATCTAATTTTCAGGAAGTTATAAGAAAACAATCAGTGAGGGGCAACAACACACACACACACACACGTGTAGGAATACCAGTTGAACATATGTCGTTGTTTGTCGCTGGTGTTTGGTTTCCCACAAACGCCATGTGAAGTGAATCACTGACAAACGAATAATAAAACACATGGAGAAACTAGGTTTCATTCCAAGACACCAAATTATCCATGTGACTAAACCAAAGAATACGAACAGTTTTGTGACGCACCAGCATGAGTGCTTTTTCCTTGGCACCAGCACCCACACCAATGCTTTTTTACATGGTGCTTCGATTTTAGGGTATCCATTCTGTGGTGGTGGGCGGGTCTTCTTGAATATAGCAATGTGCCATATATCTTGGTTCTCTGTAATCTCCTTAGTATGGTTGAACATTTTTGTTTCGTGGATAGAACAACATTTAGAATAAACTATCATCACTAGGCGCAGGAGTGGCTGTGTGGTAAGCAGCTTGCTTACCAACCACTTGGTTCCGGGTTCAGTCCCAACTGCGTGGCACCTTGGGCAAGTGTCTTCTACTATAGCTTCAGGCTGACCAAAGCCTTGTGAGTGGATTTGGTAGACGGAAACTGAAAGAAGCCCGTCATATATATGTGTATATATATATATATATATATATATGTGTGTGTGTGTGTGTGTATATGTTTGTGTGTCCGTGTTTGTCCCCAACATCGCTTGACAACCGATGGTGGTGTGTTTACGTCCCCGTAACTTAGCGGTTCGGCAAAAGAGACCGATAGAATAAGTACTAGGCTTACAAAGAATAAGTTCTGGAGTCGAGTTGCTCGACTAAAGGCGGTGCTCCAGCATGGCCACAGTCAAATGACTGAAACAAGTAAAGAGTAAAGAGTTGTTGGAGATGGTGGTAGAGAGGCAATGCCTGGAGAGTCTGTTATTGTCTATGATATGAGGAGCAGAAGACGAACAGTGGTGATTCTTGAAGGGTCTACTTGCTGCGGTATGGGTGAAGGTGCTGGGGTTGTTGCAAGAGAACCAATAAAATCTCCTGGAAAAAAGTAGTTACCATTTACTGCTTACTTGATACTTGTTCCCTATATGAGAATGCTGGAGGGGTTACCAGCAATAAATATGAGTTGGATGGAAGATAAACAGGAGGCGGTAAGTTGATGATGATTACAGATTGTTTTACTACTTTTAAAGTGTCCTCTTTGTCTTACAATGTTCTTTTTTCTGTGATTTCAGTCCATCAGAAGATATTGGCATCAAACAAGTTTTTACACCTGATATAACAACAGCATTTGTCAGCTGTTTAAAGACTAAAGAAAGACATTATACACGGAACATATATAACACTGTTTTGGGATTACTAGCAGCATTTCTCAGCTTCATCGTGTGGAATGTTTACAAGATGATTTTGCCCTCTTATTAAATGTGGATTACAAATGTGTTTGCAGAATTTCCATATCGTTGTAAAAAAAACACAGTTGTTGGAAATAAAGCAGTAGAAATATATATTTTTGATAGAAATCATACATACATGCATGCATGCATGAAGGGGATAAACCTTTATATATTTTGGTGAGAAGAGCATAATTATGGAAAAAGATTTGTGGGAGAACAAAGTTGAGTTTAAAACAAAATCTAAAACAATCGATTCCTCAGAAGATATAAAGAAAGCAGCAAGTAAAATAACATATGAGTGTGATATATGTAAGAAAATATTTTCTCAAAAATGTAACCTCATTAGACACAGCTATATTCATACAGGAGAGAAACCATATCACTGTGATATCTGTGGTAAATCATTCTCTCTTAGTACACTCTTAAATAGACACAAACGGATTCATACTGGAGAGAGACCATTTTCCTGTGAAATCTGTGGTGAATCTTTCTCTCGAAGGCATCACTTAACTACACACAAACGTATTCACACAGGAGAAAAGCCATATCATTGTGAAATCTGTGGTAAATCTTTCTCCCAAGGAAATACCTTAACTATACATAAACGTATTCATACAGGGGAGAAGCCATACCATTGTGATATCTGTAGTAAATCATTCTCCCAAAACGGTGAGTTAGCTCATCACAAATGTATTCATACAGGAGAAAATCCATATCAATGTGATATCTGTGGTAAATCTTTCTGTCACAGTAGTTCCTTAACTGGACACAAACGTATTCATACAGGAGACAAGCCATATCACTGTGGTATCTGTGGTCAGTCATTCTGCCGTAGTAGTTACTTAACTGGACACAAACGTATTCATACAGGGGAGAAACCATATCACTGTAATGTCTGTGGTAAATCATTCTCTCAAAAAAGTAACTTAACCAGACATGTACGTATTCATGCAGTAAAATAACTGTATCAGTAAATCAATGATAGAAAAATAATGTAAATAAGAAAAATAATGTAAATTACAACTGAATATTTGTCGATCAAATTGTTCCATTTTTCACATTGATATAGACATGGCTGTGTGTCTGAGAAGTTTCCTTCTCAACCACAAGGTTCCAGTTTTAGTCCCACTGTGACAAATTGGGTAAGTCTTTTGTAATGTCGCTGCGTACAGGAGACAAATCATTTCACAGAGAAACCTGTAGTATATCATCTCTCTTAACGGTATCTGCGTTAAATCATTCTCTGGAATAGGTAGCCTAACTAAATATAAACACTGATACAAGAGAAAAGCCATATCACTTTGAAATCTGTGCTAAATCTTTCTCTCACGGAACTACTTTAGCTATACATAAACATATTCATATAGGAGAGAAACCATTTGATTGTGATTCCTGTGGCAAATGTTCCTCTCAAAGACCATTAACTAACCAGAAATGTATTCATACAGGAGAAAAACCATATTCCTGTGAAATCTGTGCTAAATCTTTA
>NC_069008.1:13063385-13064551 GCF_001194135.2 Octopus bimaculoides | reverse complement strand
TTGAAATCTGTGCTAAATCTTTCTCTCACGGAACTACTTTAGCTATACATAAACATATTCATATAGGAGAGAAACCATTTGATTGTGATTCCTGTGGCAAATGTTCCTCTCAAAGACCATTAACTAACCAGAAATGTATTCATACAGGAGAAAAACCATATTCCTGTGAAATCTGTGCTAAATCTTTACTTCACAGAAATACCCTATTTATACATAGATGTATTCCCACAGATGAGAAAGCATATAAATTGTGATATCTGTTGTAACTTATTCTCTGAAAAACTTTCCTTAACTAAACTCAAACATTTTTATACAGGAGAAAAGTCTTATCACTTTGACATCTGACGTAAATCTTTCTCCTAAATAAGTAACTTGACTACATGCAAAACGTATTCATACTGAAAACTGAACATTAAAATGTAGGTTGTGCTAAATAAAGTCCTTCATATTTGTCCATCAAATTGTTTTTATTTTGCTCATTGATAAAACAAAGGATTTTACAAATGTAGATAATTTCCTATGTCAATGGCCTTGTGGTTAAGAGGATTGACTCATAACCTGAAAGTTTCCTTCAAATAAAGGCTTTGCAGTCTGTCAAACATTTGTCATTTTCTACAGCTTTGGGTCGATCCATACCTTGTTGGTAAAATTGAGTGGATGGAAACTGTATCGAAGTTTGTCATGGATTATACTTCTAAAGTGATCAACAAAAGATTGTATTTTGATTGACTGAAATGCGACGCATGTCCTTGCTTATCTCCCTTCGCCTTCGCTCTTACACTATATAAAAACCCAATTTACAAACCTCTGTTAGGTCTGCTTCTTTCTTTTCATGAATCCTGTGGATTTTGTGTTAACAACATTCCTGTAGTAATCCAATATCAAGCAGTGGTGGAGGACAAACAGATATATATATACAAGCTTCTTTCAGTTTCCATCTACCAGACCAACTTACATGGCTTTGGTTGGACTGAGGCTATTGTAGGAGACACTTGACTCAGGTGCCATGCTGTGGGACTCAACTGGGAACGACATGGTTGGAAAGCAAGCACCTTATCACACAGACAAAACAAATGCCTGTACCACTGTGGGAGATCTTGGTAAAAGTCTTCCTCCAAACAAAGGCTTTGATAAGCTGCATGAATAAAACTGTTTAATGCTGATAG
>NC_069008.1:13056886-13062471 GCF_001194135.2 Octopus bimaculoides | reverse complement strand
ATGTGCCACCCGCACAAGAACCAGTCCAGGGGCACTGGCAACGATCTTACTTGGCTTGCCGGGTCTTCTCACGCACAGCACATTTCCAAAGGTCTCAGTCAGTAGTCATCGCCTCGGTGAGGCCCAATGTACGAAGGTCTTGCCTCACCACCTCAGCCCAGGTCTTCCTGGGCCTACCTCTTCCACGGGTTCCCTCAACTGTTAGGGTGTGGCACTTTTTCACGCAGCTATCCTCCTATCACCCCACATATTACATGATTTGCTACCCCCACTATCGCCCCACTTTTCTTCAACACCTTGGAAATTTTTACTGCACCCAGGGGGTGGGGGTGCAATATTGCCCACTTTTGGAGCCACTGCCTTAGACTATTGCCATGCTGGGGCACTGCCTTCAGGAATTTTAGCCAAATGAATCAACCCCAGTATTTGTGTTTTTTTTTAAGCTTCGTACTTATTTTACCTGTCCCTTTTACTGAATTGCTATGCTATGCGAACATAAACAAACCAACACTGCTTGTCAAGCAGTGGTGGGAGATATATAGACACCCCCCCCCATTTGTGTGTGTGTACTTTGTACCTCCTCCACAGCAAGACACCTGTTTCTGTCTTTGTACTTCACTATAACCTTCTATTATCTAATATGGGATCAACTCCACAAATACCCCTCCCCCTCTCCAAAGAGTTATGAGGGAAAAAATTGGATCTTGTGAATTTTCCGAGAGTCCTCTCTGCACATCCCAGTCGTTTGCGCAAAGTTTTGTTTTCTTATTCGTTTAATACTCTTTTACTTGTTTCAGTCTTTTGACTGTGGCCATGCTGGAGCACCGCCTTTAGTCGAGCAAATCGACCCCAGGACTTATTCTTTAGAAGCCTAGTACTTATTCTATCGGTCACTTTTGCCGAACCGCTAAGTGACGGGGACGTAAACACACCAGCATCAGTTGTCAAGCGATGTTGGGGGGACAAACACAGACACACAAACACATACATATATACGACGGGCTTCTTTCAGTTTCCGTCTACCAAATCCACTCACAAGGCTTTGGTTGGCCCGAGGCTATAGTAGAAGACACTTGCCCAAGATGCCACGCAGTGGGACTGAACCCGGGACCATGTGGTTAGTAAGCAAGCTACTTACCACACAACTTTTTACACCTATTACACTTGTTTTTTGTTTAGTTTTGGTGACTGGGAGTTAAAGTAAACATTAACCGAGATATTATTACAGCCGTGTGTTGTGGTAGTCGGGGAAAGGATAATTGAAACACCCTAATATCGAGAGATTAACAAAGGACGTGAAATCTACATTTATACGTATCTATTTAAGGTGAATAACTCTTGTTAGAACCCTTTTTTTCTCAACATCCTGCCATTTATAACACTAATTTTGCTATGGTGGCAACGTACAGCAAGTATTTCTTTGTAGTGTTTCTTGATTTCAAATATATATATGTAACCTGATACTAAATACTAATGCGATCTTGTCACAACTTAGATAGGCATAGAAAACAGTTAGTTTGTTGTGATTTGTAAAGAGAAATATTAAGAGGATGTAACCTCAAAAGCAGAGATGGATTCTGCGCATTGTGAAGGAATTACTGTCTTTTCTATTGTTTTATAGAGAAAATGTTAGTAAAGGGTCACCACTCTAGTGATAGTGTTCATTGAGAGGTCCTGTAAGTGAGCTTTTGAGAAACGTGTGTAATAAAAATATCAGAAGGCATTTTTTATACAAAATATTTTAAATTAGGAAAGGCTAACGAGAGCTGACAAGTAATATGAGCATAGCCTGTCTATGTGTATGTGTCAGAGAAAGCTTTATAACTTACGTTTAAAATATGGATTCATTTGGAAGTCATTATAGGCTAACAGAAATGGAGCTAGCGTAAACGAAAATATACTGCTCACAATATGACCAGAGTCGAGAGCTGATGTTATTTAGAATTTCATAGGGCGAAGTTAGCATAAATGAAACAGGCTGTTCATGATGTGGCCAGAGTCGAGGGCTGATATAATTCAGAGCTAGCAGCATGAAGTTGGCGTGGAAAACAAAAGGGCTCTTCCCATGCTTCACAACCAATGTTGGTGGTCTTCTGCTTTTGTTAACTGGTTAAAACGTCCTGGGCAGAGAACTGCTTTTGCTATTAATACGTGCCCAGCCCTGATTGGCTGGAGTTGACATAGCACAACTGTGCTACAATGCAATAACAAAAGTAGCTTTTCTGACTTGCAGCAGTACCTCCTGCTCAGACCATAAGTCAATACAAGCAACTGTAATGCAGCTAGAAAAAAAAAAAATGAGCACTAATTCTTTTTTCTTTTTTTGCCACACTTGTGATTTCTTTTCTGAGACCAGTGCCCGATACATTTCACTAACACGTGCTTTTTGGGACTTCTTTCTTGGTGTTGCATTCCTATCATATTGTTCCTGACTGGTGGCCGGCATGAGTCACTCCATGTTGCCCGTGGTGAGTAAGAGTTTGGTTTGTGCAAATTGAGGCGCATTTCATAGCTAAGATTTCCTTGGAACAACAACAATTACACGTGTTGCTGAGTGCTATTCCTGCCTCACTTACACCAAATTTGAAGGATTTCATCACAGATCCACCTCGCAATGCTTTGTACTACTCACTCAAGAGTGAGATTCTCTGACAGACATTGCTTTTCATGGAAAAATGTTTTCACATCTTGGTAAATGAGGAGCACTCGGGTGACAGAATGCCAACTCAACACCTTCGTCAGATGCAGGAGCTGACAGCGCATCCGCTGACAATGCCATGGTTAAGCAGCTTTTCTTCTCCTGTTTGCCATTAAATGTGCAGGTCATCCTCGCCTCAATGACAGTGGTCAGTATTGTGGACCGGTTGGCTTCCTCTGCTGACTGGACATTGAACTGCATTGGCAAAAAGTGTTGCTACCACATCTGCCCTGCTACCTGCTACTATTTCTTCTTCTTCATCTTCAGTAGCACCTGTCTTGTCAGAGCATAGTTCGATGCAATTGGCAACACTACAGGCCATTCTGGAGTTAACCATAGAAGGTAAACTCTTACGTGTTTCATGGAATTCTTCTCCACGTCGAAGATCATTTAGTAGTTCATCCTCTCCCAGACAATGTTCTTCCTCTCCTGCCTTTTTGTCAATGCATTGCCGGTACAAGACGTATTGGCACTGCTGCTCAAAAGTGTAATCAACAGTGTTCTTACTCGAATCAGGGAAATGCTACAATAGGAAACTGAACATGACAGCTGCTCCAAGTTCGTCCCTACATAATCGTGCACAAGCCCTTTTCTTATTAATTCTGGTGCTGCATGCAGTATTTGGCCAGTGAATTTCAACAGGGATAAACCTCCTCTTTCTCCAATTACCCTGTAAGCTGTAAATTGTTTGCCAATACAGACATACAGCCAAATCTTTTTTTATTGCATTTGGCCCTGCGAAGAGATTTCAAATGGATTTTCATCATTGTCGACCTGCCTTACCCAATTCTTGGTGTTGATTTCCTCCATTACTACTCTTTCCTGGATGATGTTTGTAAACAGCGGCTGCAGGACAACAATACAGATCTGGCTATCTTTCGATGAAAGTCAGGTATCAGTCGGTCAGCCAAGTAATCTTTATCGCAGCGACAGGAGACCAAGTGATTTTAAACTCTTTCCTGGTGCTCATCAACCTGAATTTCTAAGTGAATACTCCTGCTCAGTCTATGGAACATTTTATCTCAACAAATGGTGTGCCAGTTTTTTCCTGTCCTCATCATCTACCTCCGGAAAAATTAAAAGCAGCAAAAGCTAAGTTCAATCTCATGCTGCAGCTAGGAATCATCAGCCATTCCACAAACCAATGGGCTTTTCCTCTTCACATGGTTCCCAAGAACTCTGGTGATTATCGGCATCTCAGCACTATCACTACTCCTGATAGGTATCCAATTCCTCACATCCACGATTTCGCTTCGTCACTGCACAGCTGTACTGTGTTTTCCAAGCTCGACCTCATAAAGATTCCAGTCCATTTTGAAGACATTCTGAAGACAGCAGTAGCAACCCCATTTGGCTCATTTGAATTCTTCATTAACAAAGGTGGCATTCGACCTCTACCAAAGTGCGAGCTATTGAAGACATTCCTTCTCCAACTTCCCTTCTCTAGTTATGCCATTTCCTTGGCTTACTTAACTTCTAACGTTGATTCATTCCTCACTCAACTGGGCTCCTCTTTCCACTCACTGAGCTTTCTGAACCCATTATCAATGATGATGAATAATGTAACCACTGTTTACATTATTTACATTTGACGGATATTTGTCCTCATCTTGTTTGTTGTTAACACGTTTCGGCTGATATACCCTCCAGCCTTCGTCAGGTGTCTTGGGGAAATTTCGAACCTGACACCTGACGAAGGCTGGAGGGTATATCAGCCGAAACGTTGTGTTAACAACAAACAAGATGAGGACAAATATCCGTCAAATGTAAATAATGTAAATAATTCCTCATCTCTTAAATATAGAACTGTAACGACTGTTGATGTCACATTTGCAAGATAAACATCAGAGATGCTTTTCCCCATGCAGAAACTGCAGGAGCTACTCAGAAATTTTGCAACCCCTTAAAAATCCAATGCAATGCTGAAAAACCCTTCTGTGTCATCACCAGGTATCTCAGTGTAACAAGTGTTTCAACCTTTAGCTTGTACACTTCACCTGAGTGGAGTAGTGAGGACTGAGCTAGTCTTCACCTATGGAAAGGTTCCACTTGCCCTCTCTTCTCAACCATAACCATCTAGAGCTAGTTTCAACTGCTGTGCCTATTTCTTGATGGCTTTCTTCATTTCTCGTGGTTCCAGGCTTATTTTCTGCAGGAAATAGTGCACAGATGCAACTGGAAAGCCTCGGCAGCTAACTTCGATGGGGAATGAGGCCACACACTTAGTGTATGTCTGTTGTAAAACAGTTTTGGGGCTCTGGTATTTCATCCAAGGAAAGTCTCTATCAATTTGTCATGTTACAAGACATACACTATATTAGAGACAAAGGGAACAATATTGGTAAGTGCATGCTAGAAGGTGCCATGAACACCGTCAAAGACTTTTGGAAGAACATATCAGAATATGTAGCACAGTATTTGCTTCAACATAAAACTGCAAGAGAACAATTGTCTGAGGAACCATGTTACCATATTCAAATATAACAGGCTGGAAAATATTACTCGTTCTAAGCATAAAACAAGACATGAACTATTGGAGATTTATTTTTATTAACATTTTGTTAGTAAGGTTGTTACAGACAGTGTTAGATTTTCTTAGCTTTGGGAATACATTTATTGCTACTAAAATATTTCTTTCACTGAAACGCTTATAATATCAATATAGTTGGTCTTCTCTGTGAATACATACATGTGTAGTAAACTGTCTTTTTGGAGAGGATGAATGGAATATATGACAATGATATGGCTTCTCCCTTGTATGAATGTATTTGTGTGCACTTAAGTGATCATTTCGAGAGAATGATTTGCCACAGAAATCACATTCATAAGGTTTCTCTCCTGTATGAATGTGTTTATGCTTTGTCAAGTGATCAGATCGAGAGAATGA
>NC_069008.1:13055193-13056772 GCF_001194135.2 Octopus bimaculoides | reverse complement strand
GTGAAGTGGTGACTTTGAGAGAATGCTTTACCTCTGATATCACAGTGATATGGCTTCTACTCTATATGAGTACGTTTGTGTTTCATTAAGACCTCATTTTCATTGAATGATTTATCACAGATATCACAATGATATGGCTTCTCCCTTGTATGAATGTATTTGTGTGCACTTAAGTGATCATTTCGAGAGAATGATTTGCCACAGAAATCACATTCATAAGGTTTCTCTCCTGTATGAATGCATTTATGTTTAGTTAAGTGATCAGATCGAGAGAATGACGTACCACAGATATCACAGTGATAAGGTTTCTCTCCAGTGTGAATACGTTTGTGTTTAGTTAAAGTACTTCGGTCAGAGAATAATTGACCACAGACAACACACTGATAAGATTTCTCCTTAGTATGAATGCGCTTGTGTGCATTCAAATCATCAGTATGAGAGAATGATTTATCACAGGTATTACAGCGATATATCTTATTCCCTGGATGAATATGTTTGTGCTTCATGAAGACATGATTTTCATTGAATGATTTATCACAGATATCACAGTGATAGGACTTCTCTTTTGTATGAATGTATTTGTGTCTATTTAAATGATCCTTTCGAGAGAATGATCTACTACAGATATCACACTGAAAAGGTTTTTCTCCTGTATGAATGTGTTTATGTTTAGATAAATGATCAGAATGCGAGAATGATTTACCACAGATACCACAATGATAAGGTTTCTCTCCAGTGTGAATACGTTTGTGTTTAGTTAAGGTACATCCTTTAGAGAATGACTGACCGCAGATAACACACTGATATGGTCTCTCTCCTGTATGAATACGCTTATGTGCAGTTAAGCCTTCATTTTGAGAGAATGACTTACCACAAATTTCACAAAAGTAGGATTTCTTGCCTGTATGAATACGTCTGTGACTAGTTAAGTGATGAGATTGAGAAAATGACTTATCACAGATGTCACACTCATAAGGTTTCTCTCCTGTATGAATACGTTTGTGTTTAGTCAAACTACTTCCTTCAGAGAATGACCGACCACAGATAACACAACGAAATGGCTTCTCTCCAGTGTGAGTACGTTTGTGTTTAGTTAAGGTACTTCCATCATAAAATGAATGACCACAGATAACACACTGATAAGGTTTCTCCTTAGTATGAATGCGCTTGTGTGCAGTCAAATCCTCATTTTGAGAGAATGATTTATCAAAAGTATCACAACGATATATCTTATTCTCTGTATGAATATGCTTGTGTTTCATGAAGACATGATTTTCAGAAAATGATTTGTCACAGATATCACAGTGATATAATATCTTTCTTGTATGAATGTATTTGTGTTTGTTTAAGCAATCCTTTCGAGAGAATGACTTACTACAGATAACACACTGATATGGTCTCTCTCCTGTATGAATACGCTTATGTGCAGTTAAGCCTTCATTTCGAGAGAATGATTTACCACAAAAATCACAATGATATGGCCTCTCTCCTGTATGAATGTGTTTGTGTTTAGTTAAGATACTTGCTTCAGAGAATGACTGACCACAGATAACACACTGATATGGTCTCTCTCCTGTAT
>NC_069008.1:13053586-13054478 GCF_001194135.2 Octopus bimaculoides | reverse complement strand
TCTGAAATAAGAGAGAAATAGTAGAAATTATAGAGGATACTTAAAAAACAACAGAGATTACACAATGGAAAACCTTACATGTTATATTCAGATCCAGTACTTATATTTTAAGTCTTGTATTTACTTTATCAGTCTCTTTTGCAGAACTGCTAGGTTACAAGGATGTAAATATAACAACTCCCATTGTCAAGCATTTGTCGGAGGACAAAGACAATACATACATACACACACACACACACACACACACATATATATATATATATATATACATACATACATACATACATATCTATGTGTGTGTGTGTGTGTGTATGTATCAGTCACTCAATCCCTGCCCTCATGTTATCCTTCCCCCCCACACTATATCATCTCTTGCAGCTCCCCCCCAATCATCCCAATACCACTTATTTCCCTCTTACTACCCACAACTATCTCAGTTCTTAGCCAATCTTTATCCATTAATATTGTTCTCCACACCAACATTAATAATAAAAAAAAATTTCTTTATTAACCATATAAGGTTGGGAAAAAGAGGGGACGATATGAGGACAGACATAACAAACATTGGAGTCAGGGGATAGAATGAGACAAAACATATACTCTTTTACTCGTTTCAGTCATTTGACTGCGGCCATGCTGGAGCACCACCTTTAGTCGAGCAAATCAATCCCAGGACTTATTCTTTGTAAGCCTAGTACTTATTCTATCGGTCTCTTTTGCCGAACCGCTAAGTGACGGGGACATAAACACACCAGCATCGTTTGTCAAGCAATGCTAGGGGGACAAACACAGACACACAAACATATATATACATACATACGACAGGCTTCTTTCAGTTTCCATCTACCAAATCCACTCACAAGGCTTTGGTCGGCCCGAGGCTATAGTAGAA
>NC_069008.1:13047473-13048989 GCF_001194135.2 Octopus bimaculoides | reverse complement strand
ATATATACATAAATACATACACTCATACCTTGGTACAACGGACGAAAAGGGGCGGGGAACGTCGGTCCGATGAAGCCGATTGTCCGTAGGTAACGGCATTAAGGTTAGGTTACCTTAGGAGTGGCTAATATCAACAATTACATTAGAAAAGACAGAAGAATGAATACAGGGTCGTACTTTTAATCAAACGCACTATCCAATCTGACAGTGTAAAATATCTGTACACTGTCAAATATACACTATAATTCAGTAAATTCAACATTTTAAAATTTAAAGTCAGACTTACCATGGATGGTGAAGAGTTTTGTTGATAGGCCGCGGTTTTGTCCGCTGCTTCCGAAATCCGTTACAGGGAGGTCCATAGTATCGAGGTATGAGTGTATATAGAATCTGATGTTAAATAATAATGCATTGTCGTTATATCTGTTGAGTAGACATTTAACACAGACAATTCGTGATTTGCAAAAGGAAATGTTAAGAGGAAGTGACCTCAAAAGGCTGAGATGGAGTCTGCGCATCGTGACAAAATATTGAAAGGGTCACACTTGTTGTTTCTCGACACTTATTTCTTTTATTCTGTGTACCTTATCGATGCCTAATTTATACAGGTGGACCCCCATAACCATTCGATGTTTTAAAGAGTCGTGGTGCTTCTTCAGAAACGCACCTCTCCAGTTAACCCTAACCCTAACGATGTTGGAGAGGTGCGTTTCTGAAGAAGTTCCAAAATGGTACTACACTTTTATAAAGAAATATCGTTGAGAATTGTAAAAAAGAATTGTAAAAATATTTTGTATATTGGAGAAGTATAACCAAATCCCTCTTGTATTAACCCCAAGGGTCATATGGACCCCTGTTGAGAAACACAGGGTTATCCTAGAATAATTGGTCAATATATAGTATGAGACCCGTTAACGAGAAAAAAAAACCCCCAGCCTACTAGGTGTAAAAAGATATGTAGAAAACGAATTTTTAAAAAATTGCGCAAACAAACGAGGGTGCGTGGGGAGAACACTTTCGGAAAATTCACAGGTCCGATTTTTCCCTCAAAACTTTCAGGAAAATGGATATATATTGGCGAAATTTTATAGAAATACTGTCCAAATGGCACAAATTAGGATTATAAAAAAATTTCTGCTGGAAATTTTTTCCGAAGGGATGGGGAGAGCAGAGTCAGAAAATTCACACCATCTGTTTTTCCCCCTCAGAACTTTCAGGATCTAGTTTAGCGCCCGGTCACCAAAACGAAAAACAAAAACCAATCTAATAGGTGTTAAAAAAAAACGTGTATAAAACGAATATAAAAACAGAAATTTGTGCAAACATAGGCGCAGGAGTGGTTGTGGGGTAAGTAGCTTGCTTACCAACCACATGGTTCTGGGTTCATTCCCCCTGCGTGGCACCTTGGGCTGAGTGTCTTCTACTATAGCCTCATGCCGACCAAAGCCCTGTGAATAGATTTGGTAGACGGAAACTGAAAGAAGCCCATCGTATATATATATATATATATATATAT
>NC_069008.1:13044802-13047109 GCF_001194135.2 Octopus bimaculoides | reverse complement strand
TTAGACTGGGGTTTTTTTCCGTTTTGGTGACTGGGTGCTAAACGAGATCCTGAAAGTTATGAAGGGAAAAAAAAACGGATCGTGTGAACTTACCGACAGTCCCCTCCCACCCCTTCGGAAAACATTTTCCCCACAAATTTCTTTATAATCGTAATCTATGCTGTTTGAAAGCTTATACTGAAGTGTGTGTGTATAAAAGTATATGTATACATATATATATATATCGACATACATCCACACATGTATGTGCACACACACACATACTAGCTTAAAAACCACACTCTGTGTAGACTTTTAGAGTCGGGCATCAGATGTGGTGTGCTGATATGGTCATGTGATGCATATGGACAAGGACAGCTGTGTGAAGAAGTGCTCCACTCTAACAGTGGAGGGAACCTGTGGAAGAGGTAGACCCAGGAAGATATGGGATGAGGTAGTGAAGCATGATTTTTGAATGTGGGGCCTCAAGGAGGCAATGACTAATGACCGAGACCTTTGGCGGTATGTCGTGCTTGTGAAGACTTGTCAAGCCAAGTGATATCATAGCTGTAGCTGATGCCAATGTTGCATAATTGCCTGTAAAAAGCACCCTTCAAACTTTGGGCAATATGCTGTGCTTGAGAAAACCTGTTAAGCCAAGTGAAATAATAGTCATGGCCAATGCGAGTACTGTCAGACTAGCACCAGTGCTGGTGGCATGTAAAAAACACCGTTCAAACACTGGGCCTCATGGAGGCAGTGACAGGTGACCGAAGCCTTTGGTGATATATTGTGCTTGTGTAGACCTGTCAAGCCAAGTGAGATCGTAGTCGTTGCCAATGCTGCATCATGTCAATAGCACCCACCACTACACACTTGGAGTGGTTGGCATTAGGAAGGTCATCCATGCAGGATCAGATTGATACCTGGGGTAGCTCCCTGGCTTACCAGTTTTCAGTCAAACCGTCCAACCCATGCCAGCATGGAAAGCAGATGTTAAACAATGATGATGATAATGGAAGTGTACAGAAAATAATTATTATTGGTGCTGGAGAAAACAAAAACAGATCTTTGAATTGCAGGGGCAATTCCTGATTAGAAATAGATGACAGAGTTCTTGTATGCACAACAACATGCAACTTGGAGAAATGAGCACATGCTTCACTTTGGGTGATGGATGACACTTTTAAAACTGAGTATTTTATCAAGTAAGGTTGAGTGATTATGAAGTTCACTTCCAAACCACATAGTTTTGGACCTTGGGCAAGAATCTTCTACTAGAAACACTGGGGACAACTAATGCCTTGTGATTGGATTTGGTAGGCAAAAAGGTGGCATCTCTGTATAAATATGTGTATTTTGTGTTTGCTTATATCCCCGATAACCACATAGTTCAGCAAAAGAACTCACAGAATAAGTACCAAATTATAGGCCCAGACATGGCTGTGCGGTTAAGAAGTGTGTTTCACAACCAAGTGTTTTCAGGTTTAGTGCCACTATATGGTGCTTCCATAACCCCAGACCAACCAATGCCCTGTATTTGATGCATTTTCACATTAAAGCTTTTCTCATTGTCACACTGAGTTGTGAATCCACTCAGCAGCATTTTCTGCCAAATACACTGACAAAGAAAAAAAAAAAACAGGAGAAAAATTGTTTGTAACAGTTGGAGGTTCACTCTGTGAGCCATCATAGGACACAATTCAATATCTGCATTCCTGATATTGCTACCAAAGAGGAAAAAAATGTAGTAACTTAATTGACAAACTTGGACGACTTTATTTACTGCAAACAATATTTTGACATTGATACAGTTACTTTTCTGTATGGAAACATTTGTGTGTATTAAAGCTGGTTTTATAAGAGAATGATTTACTACAGATATCACAATGATAGGGCTTTTCTCCTGTATGAATACGGTTGTGTGTAGTTAAGCTTTCTTTATGAGTGAATGATTTACCGCAGATATCACAACGATATGGCTTTTCTCCTGTATGAATACGGTTATGTTTAGTCAAGTCACCATTTTGTGAGAATGATTTACCACAGGTAACACAGTGATATGGTTTCTCTCCTGTATGAATACGTATGTGTTCAGTCAAGCGATGACTTCGAGAGAATGAATTACCACAGATATCACAGTGATATGGCTTCTCACCTGTATGAATAAATTTGTGAGTGACTAAGACATGTCTCTGAGAGAATGAATTACCACAGATGTCACAATGATACAGCTTTTCTCCTGTATGAATGCGATTGTGCTTAGTTAAATCACTTTGTCTAGAGAATGATTTACCACAAATATCACAATGATATGGCTTCTCTCCT
>NC_069008.1:13041819-13044432 GCF_001194135.2 Octopus bimaculoides | reverse complement strand
TGCATATACTTAATTTCTTGCAAAAATGTATCTTTCAACTGCTATATTTCCAGCAGCTGTGATCTTTGCAGCGATATGGAGACTCTGCAAACTCATTCGTAATCCATATTTAATAAGAAGGAAAACTCTTCTTGTAAACATTCCAAATGCTGATTTAGTCTTTTAAAGATGATGAAGGCTGCTGATGTATCAGGTGTAAAAATATTCAGATCATCTGATGATCTGAAATCACAGCAAAAAAGAACATTATCAGACAAAGAGGATACTAAAAAAGTAGTGGAACAATCTCTAGTCATCAAATACTCTCCCCTCCTCTTCCCTGCTTTCCATCCAACTCGTTTTTATCATTGATCACCTCTCCTTCATTCACTACATTCACCCTTTTGCCCTTCCCAATCTCTGGCCATCCTCTTCTCTGCCCTACATTCCATCCAAATCATTTTATCATAGACACCCGTCAATCTCCTTCACCCTTTCATCTTTCAGTATACTTGCAGATTTCCAAAAGAATTTAGTAAAAAGACGAACAAGGGTGGATATTCACTGTGTCAAGTCCTGAATGCAGATGAAAGAGACCTTTATCAGCAAAAGGTATTTGAGAAAAGGGCTATAACATCAGACAACGAGCAACTAACTCATCCCCTACATGAAGTAGACTGAAGTTTTGAGGGAAAACAATCAGTGGCTGCTATTCTAGATCATGGTATTTCACCCTACAAAGAAATATATAGGGAACAACAAACATCAAGTAAGCAGTCAATGATAACTACTTTCTTTGGGTTTTCTGCTTCTCATCAATACCATGGAAAGTGGCACCGTTGGTGACCCTTCTGGAGTCATCACTGACAGTTCTTTAGCCCCTCATATGTAAGAACCAATAACAATGACTATGAGTCTAGCATAGACTCTCCAGGCATTCCATCTCTACCATCTTCCCCAAAAACAACTGATAATATTGGAATCTTTGCACAAGGCCAGCAATTTCAAGGACGGTGGATAAATCAATTACATCAACCCCAGTGTTCAACTGGTACTTATTTTATCAGCTTTGAAAGGACGAAAAGCAAAGTTGACCTTGGGGGAATTTGAACTCAGAACATAAGGACGTTTGAAATGCTACTAAGCATTTTGCCCAGTGTGCTAACGATCCTGCCACCTCACTGTCTTCTACAGAGGATAACATTGACAACACAGAAGATACTGAAGATTCCAACCTCATGTAACTCCACCACACCACCTTACATTACCCAGGCTCAGGGAGCAAGAGCTGCACCAGAAGGTTCTAAGTATAATGATATTTTCCCATTATTTCCTTTATAATTGATTGATTATGTCATGAAATCTTATTCTAGAGCACCGTCCGAGCGTGATCGCTGCCAGAGCAGCTGACTGGCTTCCCCGACAGTGGCACATAAATAGCACCATTTGAGCATAATCATTACCTGCGTTGCCTTCTTGGCACTTGTGCCGGTGGCATGAGAAAAAGCATTCGAGCGAGGTTGTTACCAGTGCGCTGGACTGGCTCCTGTGCAGGTGGCACGTAAAAAACACCATTTTGAGCGTGGCTGTTGCCAGTATCGCCTGACTGGCCTTTGTACCGGTGGCATGTAAAAGCACCCGCTACACTCTCGGAGTGGTTGGCGTTAGGAAGGGCATCCAGCTGTAGAAACTCTGCCAAATCAGATTGGAGCCTGGCGTAGCCATCTGGTTCGCCTATCCCCAGTCAAATCGTTCAACCCATGCTAGCATGGAAAGCAGACATTAAACGATGATGATGATATTCTATAGCAGGGGTTGGGGAAATTTTTTAACCAATTACCCCAAAATATATTTATGCTGACATCACCCCTTTGATGAGAATGGAAGAAAATCAAAGCTAACAGGGAACATGTTTTTTATATAATTTTACTTATATCTAATGAGTCCTCGTTGCCAACAAGAATTTCATTTTTACACCACTTGGGATAATTTACCCTGGTTCACCAACCGCTGTTCTATAGGGCTACCATGTATGTGATGGCGGGGAAGGTTACCCAAGTCCCAAGGACATATATTCTCTCATAATATAAGGAGATTCATTATTTGAAGATGTTGTTTATCCTAATATCCAGAGATACATAAATTTGCAAATTTCAGCAGGTTTTTGAATCTTATTGATGATATGTTTGCTAATTAATGAAACTGTTTTATTCCCATTTCGCTAAATAATTACGTTGCTTTATTCATATACATTACTTATTAATTTACTTTACAACACAGGTAACCGTCGATCGTGGAGGCGCAATGGCCCAGTGGTTAGGGCAGCGGACTCGCGGTCATAGGATCGCGGTTTCGATTCCCAGACTAGGCGTTGTGAGTGTTTATTGAGCGAAAACACCTGAAGCTCCACGAGGCTCCGGTAGGAGATGGTGGCGAACCCTGCTGTACTCTTCCACCACAACTTTCTCTCACTCTTACTTCCTGTTTCTGTTGTGCCTGTAATTAAAAGGGCCAGCTTTGTCACGCTGAATATTACCGAGAACTACGTTAAGGGTACGCGTGTCTGTGGAGTGCTCAGCCACTTGCACGTTAATTTCACGAGCAGGCTGTTCTGTTGATCGGATCAACTGGAAC
>NC_069008.1:13039520-13041015 GCF_001194135.2 Octopus bimaculoides | reverse complement strand
ACAGAGTTGTACCCCCCGACTTTGGAAGGTCCGGATGCACATACGCACATAATAGAGAAAAATGAAACAAATATGGACGACTTGCTCCGAAACACCACCGAGTGGGGAACACTTCTCAAAAATAACCTGCAATTGTTTCCTTCAAAATTCCTACATGCTCGAAATGTACATACATCAAGGTATATTTGTAGAAAATTTCACGAAAAAATATTCATTTTCCTGGAAGTTAAGAGGAATTTAAGTGGACTCTTGCAATCCATATCAATACATACATCTAAACCAAAATTTTTTCAGGGTCCCTCATTGTAGATCCCCAATTTCCTATTTTGTGTGGACTCCCAAAACTCTTATATAGACCCTGGTTGAGAACCACTGATCTATAGCTTCTTCACCATCTGCTGGAGTGTCCACATTAGTGTGTGGGGAAAATTGACTTGGAATCCAATAGAGAAAAGAATATTGATTATCAAATACCAAAAATCATCCAGATATTCTATTAGCAACTTCGATTATAATCGGGTCAAAGTTGAGGAAAAATTCCTCGTAAAAAAAGAGGACCTGGCACCTGACTTTGTTTTGACCTCGCTGAACTTCAACAGCAACAACTATGCTGACCAATTTCGACTCCTAAATATAAGGTAGTAATACTTAATAACGATGCAATACTCGCAATGTAATGATTTCAAACACGCAGGAAGAAAATAACGAGAAATCAGAAATAAATCATTTTGCCCCGGTTACAAATTTTACCCCCGACCCTATATTTACCCCCATTGTAACGTGTTTTCACTAAGACATAATTACTGTAACCAGGAAGGGTTCATATAATTCTACAACTATTATCATTATTATTATTATTAAAGCCTTAGAAATAAAGCTTTGTCACCTTACCGCTTTCGTATATTAACATCGAATCAGTGCGCCATAAACAACAACATTAATAAAAAAAAAACGGTGATCTATAGCAAGATGTGGAATGAATAATTGTATATTGCTTCTTAACTCCTCAAGGCAGGTTCAGACACAAAATATGCTGAGTGCTGTCGTGTTTTGTGTTAGGAAGGGTAACTTCTTCCATTTAAAACAAGGAGTTCAACACAATCGTCTCGTTAACGAGCGGCTTTTGGGACACCGGTGTTTCCATATATTGTATCTCGTGAAGGAGAAGTAGACGGAACTTTGAGACTAGCAAAAGACTAAAGCTTTGACTACGCTATCAGCAAACAAATTGTCGCTAATCGGTGTTTATATTTGTCATCGGTGGAAGCGCAATGGCCCAGTGGTTAGGGCAGCGGACTCGCGGTTTCGATTCCCAGACCGGGCGTTGTGAGTGTTTATTGAGCAAAAACACCTAAAAGCTCCACGAGGCTCTGGCAGGGGATGGTGTTGAACCCTGCTGTACTCTTTCACCACAACTTTCTCTCACTCTTTCTTCCTGTTTCTGTTGTATCTGGGCCATTGCGCCTCCACACAACATACATACATACATACATGC
>NC_069008.1:13034482-13039381 GCF_001194135.2 Octopus bimaculoides | reverse complement strand
ATACATACATACAAAAATACCATTGTTGATGTTGAAATTCCAACGAAGGGGACTTGAATGTAGGTTAGAAACCGACTCTCTTTTGGCAAGAAATCTTGAAATAAAACTGAACAATGACATGCATACATACATACATACACATACATACATACACACACACATACATACATAAATACATACATACATACACACACACATACACATACATACATGCATACATACATACACACACACATACATACATACATAAATACATACATGCATACATACATATATGCACACATACATACATACATAAATACATACATGAATACATACATGCATACATACACACACATACATGCATACATACATACATATATAATAGATAGATAGATAGATAGACAGAAAGAAAGAAAGAAAGAAAGAAACAAACAAACAAGTGTCAGCCTAGTCTGTATTGTTTTGATAGCAGGTCTTGAAATATGACAATCCCAAATGTATATTGGAAACCAGTTCAACAGTTTATAGATTGTTTTTGTTCTTGTTTTCCTCTTTATTTTCTCTCTCTCTCTCTCTCTCTCTGTCGTTATTTTGATTTTATCTTCACTTCCTCCCTCTTAACATGTAACAATCCAGCTTTGTGTCATAATGGTTAAGCCGCCTTAAGACAGAAACAGACATAATTCAACCTCTTTGCAACTAATAACGCATTCATTTACACACCCTGGACAAGTGAAGTGTTTTCTTTTTGCTTTGTTCAGCATAAAGCCACACATTCACACCACCACCAAAACCACTATTGTCATCGTTTTGTTAATTATTTTTAATTATTATTGACTAAAAATAAAATTATTTACATATTAAATATTCTTGCCGACAAGGATTTTCAGTCAAACAAATCGACACAGGGACTTAATGTTTTTGAAGCCTAGTACTTATTCTATTGATCTCGTTTACTGCACTGCTAAGTTACATGGAGGTAAACGCACCAACACTGGTTGTCAAGTGGTGGTGGGGAACAAACTAGACACAAAGACATGCACACACACACACACACACACATATACTTACATATATATATATATAGAGAGAGAAAGAGAGAGATGACTGGCTTCTTTCAGCCTCCACTTACTAAATCCACTCATAGGTTTTGGTTGACCCGAGGCTATAGTAGAAGACACTTGCCTAAGGTGCCATGCAGTGAGACTGAACCCACAACCATGTGGTTGGGAAGGAAGCTATTTTACCCAACAGTCATACCAGCATAAAGATATATATATATATATATACATTTACGTATGTATAAATACACACACACACACACACTGATATGCATTACACGCATGTGTGTGTGTCTGTGTGTGTGTGTGTGTGTATACATACAAATGGAGACCTGACATATGATTATCCTATTATTAGACTTCCAAGCAATTCATTACAATATTAATTGCATTTAGCAAAGTTTTCTACACGATTCCATTTACAAAATAAGCTAACTCTTAATTACACTCCTACTTCGTATATAAAGAGGTGGAGTGTGTGAGGTTATATAATGGTGACATTTAAGAATTTATTGACAATATATAGATATTAAGTAAGGGAAAAAAGAATAAGAATTGTGTATGTGTGTGCGAATAGAGTAGATTTGTGTGTGTGTGATATATAAAACAAAGGCTCTATTACATACACATCATGTAATTTTGAACTCAAATGTATAAAAGCAAAAATTATGGGGGCCTACTTGACCTAAGAACATCAGATAATGGGGTCCTTGACAGTTTTGAATAATAAACAACTGACATGTTACCTAGGGACTCCATGTGCATTAAAATCAATGACCGAGTCAGTTGTTACCATATTTAAGACTTTGAGTATTACAAAACTGATTAGAAAAATTATGAAAACATAAATCTTAGTCAATTAATAATAATTAATTAGATAATTCCAATATGTCTGAAGGGTAAATCTTCTGAAGAGAAAAAAAGACAGGATGATCGTTGCTGAAATGTCTTTTACTTAATCAGGGCTGACCTAGGTCCAAACAATAATGTTGGATATATTTCAATAAAAATACTTGAAAGACATTTCAAATTTTACTTTGGTCCACTTCTATCAGTTCTTGGTTTAGTTTAAAAAGAGAAATCTGAGGACATTGCTCAATGCCAATAGTAATCAACTGGGTATTAATTAAAATTTAACTACATGTTATTAATTATGTGTTTTACTCTTTTACTTGTTTCAGTCTTTTGACTGTGGCCATGCTGGAGCACCACCTTTAGTCAAGCAAATCGACCCCAGGACTTATTCTTTGGAAGCCTCGTACTTATTCTATCGGTCTCTTTTTGCCGAACCGCTAAGTTACGGGGACGTAAACACACCAGCATCGGTTGTCAAGCGATGTTGGGGGGACAAACACAGACACACAAACACACATACATATATATATATATATATATATATACATATATACGACGGGCTTCTTTCAGTTTCCGTCTACCAAATCCACTCAGAAGGCTTTCGTCGGCCCGAGGCTATCGTAGAAAACACTTGCCCAAGGTGCCACGCTGTGGGACTGAACCCGGAACCATGTGGTTGGTAAGCAAGCTACTTACCACACAGCCACTCCTGCGCCTATTTGTTAAGATAATACTTGTGGTGCAGGGTTGTTTGTTTCTTTTCACAACTTGAGGGATTAGACAAACTTTTCAACAAGCTCTAAGCTTCCCCTCAGTGTCACTATTTCTTTCTCCATACTTTCCATAGATTTAGTTTCTAAAGAATAACTAAATTATGTATGACATTCACAGACTCTAAAACTGGAAACTACGATGACATTCAAAATATTACATTTGTAATTCACAGCAACTCACTCGTTTCTCTCTGCGGGTGACAGGTTAGCGAGATGGCTGTAAATGTCAAGCAATTCCATGGGGAAGAATGTATAACTGAATATAGATTAGTGTTTAATGGCTTTAGAGTAAAGGCTAGCAGGACACACAGACAAAAATCCAACAATATAATAACAATATAAAAATATAACAAAAGCTTTCCATTGCAGTCAGTCGGACGCTGACACTCGTTGATGCTGCATCGAAGAGGCCAGGGAATAGAAGAAAGAAGACTGCACCCAACACCAGAGCTGAAGACACCTCCGAAAGGGGGGGGGGGCGCCACGTCAAAACGGTAGAGAAGTAGGGGCCGAAACTGGACGTGGTTCCTCCTGATGATGTCTTGAGCTAACTGGATCCTATAAAGGCACTGTTGTAGTAGCAGACCATGAAACATGGTTGAAATTCTTTCATGATTAAATTAATGAGTAAGGTTGATATTTATAATGAATTTACCATTTCTGATGGGTGTGCAGTGCACACCTAGCACACCTGGAATATAGACCTCGGCTAGAAATGAATCTTTCAAAAATGATGGTATTGGATTATTTTTGAAACATCTGTGTATATACATACATACATACATGCATGCATATATATGAGTGTGTGTGTGTGTATATACATATGTATTGTGTGTGTGTGTGTGTGTGTATATATATATATATATATAAATATACACACACACACACACATATATACATACATACATACATATATATATACATGTGTATATATTCTTTTATTCTTTTATTTGTTTTAGTCATTTGATCGGAGCCATGCTGGAGCACCGCCTTTAGTCAAACAAATCGACCCCAGGGCTTATTCTTTGTAAGCCTAGTACTTATTCTATTGATCTTTTTTGCCGAACTGCTAAGTTACAGAGACGTAATCGCACCAACATTGGTTGTCAAGCGATGGTGGGGGGACAAACATATACATATATATATATACGACAGGCTTCTTTCAGTTTCTACCTACCAAATCCCCTTACAAGGATTTGGTCAGCCTGAGGTTATAGTAGAAGACATTTGCCCAAGGTGCCATGCAGTGGGACCAAACCTGGAACCATGTGGTTAGTAAGCAAGCTACTTACCACATGGCCACATGTGTATGTATGTATATATGTGTGTACATATATATATTTGAGTATGTTTGTATAAAAATGTATGTTTATATCCATATATGTTTGTATAAAAATGTATGTATACATCCATATACGTTTGTATAAGAATGTATGTATACACACACACACACACACACACACACTCACACATATATATATTCATTAGAGGAGTGATGAAATAGTAATGGTGGCAATGCTGGAGATGACATAATCAAAGAAAGAAAGAAAGAATGTAGAAGTAAATGGGAGGAGGAAGAGGAGGAGAGAAATATATTGTTCGTACAGTGTGTGAATTGTCTATGTAGAATGTTTGACATAGACTCTACAACGCACACGCACGCACACACATATTCGTATGCACTACAACATATATACACATACATTTAAACAAAGCTACACATTGACACATGTGTAGGAGGTAATGCCCACTTCTTTCTGGTATGCTTTAAAGAACACCAGAACTATGGCATTCACTGTTTCAACGAAGAGAGTTTACATGATATTAACCTGAGAGAGAAAACTTCAGGCTGAAATTTGAACATTATTGTTAACTTGGGTAAATATTATTGTGATTATTATTTTAATTAACAATTTACTAACTCATTTGCATTGTTAAAGGTTTGTTAGAACTATTTCAAACATAAATATACCGTTATATTCCAAAGTAGTTTTATTTTCACACACCATTTTATAAACTAGACATTGTTTAAACATTTTACAGTGTCACATTACAAGTAAAACATTACATTTACAGAATATAATATGAAATATAGTTTGGTTATAACTATGTAAAGTGGAGGCGTGTGGCTTAGTGGTTAGGGTGTTGGCATCATGATCGTAAGATTGTGGTTTCGATTCCTGGACCGGGCGACACGTTGTGTTCTTGAGCAAAACACTTCATTTCAC
>NC_069008.1:13034223-13034472 GCF_001194135.2 Octopus bimaculoides | reverse complement strand
GCGACACGTTGTGTTCTTGAGCAAAACACTTCATTTCACGTTGCTCCAGTCCACTCAGCTGGCAAAAATGAGTAATGCTGTGATGGACTGGCGTCCCATCCAGCGGGGGAACACATAAGTCATTGAAACCGGGAAACCAGGCCCATGAGCCTGGCTAGGCTTTAAAAGTGTGCATTTATTTATTTATAAACTATGTAAAAACCATTCGATGGAAATGAAAGGAGTGAAAATATTCAATTAATTAAACAG
>NC_069008.1:13020208-13034213 GCF_001194135.2 Octopus bimaculoides | reverse complement strand
GTCCACTCAGCTGGCAAAAATGAGTAACGCTGCGATGGACTGGCGTCCCATCCAGCGGGGGAACACATAAGTCAATGAAACCGGGAAACCGGGCCCATGAGCCTGGCTAGGCTTTAAAAGTGTGCATTTATTTATTTATAAACTATGTAAAAACCATTCGATGGAAATGAAAGGAGTGAAAATATTCAATTAATTAAACAGTATTTTAGGTAGTTTACAATGATTTCTAATTCTGAAATGAAATTTCAAATTTGTAAATCAATTGAATCAATTGGTTGTTTTTGGTAAACTCCCTTTTTTAGAAGTTTAATCAAGGGGAATTAGACCCTGTGTAAGAGCCTTTATTTTTCCAGAGTTTCAAGACTGGTAGGAAGAAGATATTCTCAAAAACAAGAGACCTAACATGAATGCATGCAATTGAGAAATCCTCTGTTAAAAGGAGGCTAAGGGACCTGCGGTTATGTGAAAATAGGAATTTCAACTCAGATCACAAAGAACCACATTAAATACTGCATGGCATCTCGCCCAAGTCTTATGATTCCATAAGACCATCATCTCAGACTGGTATTTTATTTATCAACCCTTGTAGGATAAAAAACAAATTAACCTCACTAAGATTTGAACCCTGAACATAGTGAGAATAACTACCACAAAATATTCTGTCTGACATTCTAACAACCCCACTAACTGATGTTTTCTTTCATTCAATCAATGAAATTTTTAAAACTGATTTTTATTTTCATATTAAACTTTGAATATAAATGTAAGTGTTCTAGTAATTTAATTTTTTATTTATATCTTGAAATAAACAAAAAGAATTGTTTAAATATTAAACAATTTGATAACAACATATATTTTTCTCTCCCCACATCTTTATCCTACATTATTTTCATGTGGAAGGCATGAAATGTTTTCTCACCACCTTCAATATTGTTTATCAGATGGATAGTTTCTGAGGCATATTTCATATTGTCTGGAATTATTATAAACTCTATTATGAAAAAATAACAATATCTCTAAAATGCTCAGTGAAAGAAAATCATAAAATGCAACTTCAAGCAAGATGTTCTTTGAGCCATCCATCACATTCCAGCATGAAAAGTGAGGTTAAAATGATGATTGTAGATACATATGTACATATAGATCTATAAATATACATATGCGCAAGCTTGTTAGGGCATATATTATACATAAGCGTTCATATATGTGCATGTGTACATACATATATACATTAAAGCTTAATATGATTATTGAGTTTTCGTATGATTTTTTTTTTGTTTGTGTTTTTAATATAAACCAAGTAGAATGGCACAAGTGAAACATAAGCATAAGTTCCATTCTAATTTCACATTTCAATTATTTGCAATTATCTGGTTTTCTCTTCATAAAATTTGATATCAACAACAGCAATAACAACAACATAACTTTAATCCAATTGAAGAAAGTGAAATCAATGTATTTTTCAAAAACAATATGCTGTTTAGTCCGTGTTTATTCAGGGAGCTGACATTTTGAAGAGGGTCATTTTCCCTTTCATTTTCCCTGGGGTCAATAAAATAACACTCACTGAGGTGTGAGTTCGCGTCTCATTGCTAACCACCTACACTTTTTTTTCTGCAAAATGGGGGTAGTTTATCCTGTTCAGGCTATATTATTAGCATTATCCTGTGATTGAGAATTTAAAATCACTTCTTTAACTCGTTATTTTATAGACGAAGTAGGAGGTGGAGAATAATTATGATGATGATGATTTCTAATGAGTCACCAGAATATCATTAAACACCCTGCCAATATTTCTAAATCAACATCATTAAATACCCAATACTTCATAACAAACTACACCAGTTATATCCCCTTAACTAACATAAAACAAAATACACTTCACTTGCTAATCCCCCTTTTCTGTTT
The DNA here is from genome assembly GCF_001194135.2 of Octopus bimaculoides. Taxonomy (NCBI): domain Eukaryota; kingdom Metazoa; phylum Mollusca; class Cephalopoda; order Octopoda; family Octopodidae; genus Octopus; species Octopus bimaculoides. Next base: position 13,032,305 of record NC_069008.1, on the reverse strand, counting down.
GTTTCTCATTGTAACCTAAAAACTGTCTCATCAGTGACCACCAACAGTCTACTGCATGCTGACAATACATGCCTAGCTTGTGAATAAAAGTGTAAGGGGGCCATGGCCGTTTGTGTGGTGATTGCGTTTTATTGGTTAATTTTTAAATCAACCAATGATGGACAGTTTGGCACAGAGCTGTCTTTGTGCATGCTTGTTCTGTTTGACCTGTTGAAGTGGAAGAGGAAGCTAATAGATGTACATCTGTGTGTGTGTGTGTCTGTGCTTCATGTGTGTGTGTATGTTTTCATGCTTGTTCTTGTGTGTGTGTGTATGCATGCGTGCAAGTGTGTTTTGTGTTCATGTATTTATGTATGTGGAGGAAGTTACTGGATGTACGTGTGTGTGTGTGTGTAGTTCATAAATTACACCAGTTATATCTCCTCTACTGACATAAAACAATACACTCTTCACCTGCCAAGAAATAGCACATGCACAGACACACACACATACACACACACTCACACATGAGAACAAGCACGCATACCCACTCACACACAAGAAGCATGCATACACACACACACAGACGTACATCCATTAGCTGCCACACCATTAGAAGAAATACAGTACATATATAAAATATTACAAGCATTGCCTTAAAATGTATAAAACCAGAATTGAGAAATATGCATGCTCAAAAGGGTAACAGAATGTCATAATAAACCTTAAAATGTATGGGACTAGCATTGTTGATCAAAAATACTGGAATCACTTTATGTTGTACATTCTGTGGAATCCTTTTATCACAAGAAATTTGTTTAGTTCATCGAAATTAAGTTTTATTAAAAGTTAAGTCAAATTATCGTATGCTCAATTTTAACAAAACAATTGTGTACAAATATTAATGTCACCTTTCGCAATAATTCAATCCATGAATAGTAATTTTTATAAATTTACACGTAATCAATCCAAAATAATTTAGTAACAATTTAATTCGCATAACAATTCCATTAATATATGCATCATAATGCGAATTGTCTTTGCTTTCGTACTTTCGCTTTCGTACTTTCACTGTTATATAGATTTGACTTCATCATAAATCCAGTTTTTTTAATTATTATTATTACCATGGTAATTTGCATGCAGTGTGAAATATGTTTTTTTACATACTTTGATAGGAAGAGCATTATAATGAATTTACTTATTCGAAGTTAAAGATCATATTTTGTACATTTTCAGATTTATATATTAAGAACTCGGTTTAATAATTATTGTGACATTGGAATTCACACATAAGTCTCTTTTCGCTTTAAGATGCCACAGAATGTACAACATAGAGTGATTCCAATATTTTTGAGCTTTTTAAGGTTTATTATGACATTTTGTAACCCTTTTGAGCATGCACATTTTTCAGTCCTAGTATTAAATATAATTAGAATGACCAGCCTTTTATTAATTAGGTTTAACCAATCTTTATTATCCCAATCATGAACAAATATTAATGATCCTCTCAACATGCTGCATAACAGTGTGATTATATTAAACCCCATGGAGACACAATGGCCTAGTGGTTAGGGCAGTGGACTCGAGGTCATAGGATCACGTTGTGAGTGTTTATTGAGCGAAAAAACCTAAAGCTCCAAGAGGCTCCAGCAGGGGATGGTGGCGAACCCTGCTGTACTCTTTCACCACAATTTTCTCTCACTCTTTCTTCCTGTTTCTGTTGTGCCTGTAATTCAAAGGGCCAGCCTTGTCACACTGTGTCACGCTGAATATCCCCGAGAACTACGTTAAGGGTAAGCATGTCTGTGGAGTGCTCAGCCACTTGCACATTAATTTCACGAGCAGGCTGTTCCGTTGATCGGATCAACTGGAACGTTAGTCATCGTAAGCGATGGAATGCCAACAACAATATATTAAACCCCATCTTTTGATAAGCTTTCCAAGTTAATAAATGGTGTGCTAATATTTTTACTCCGTGTAATTAATGAAACATATTAATACATCTTGCAATAGATTGTAATAAGATGTTTATTGCTAATTATTATTCCAGCGAAAAGTTGTTTAAATATTAATTAGACAAACCAATACTGTTACAGAAATACAGAAATGTTTTGTTTGTATGTTTAAAATAATGAAGTAACCACCATCTTGCTGAAACTTAGGTATTTTTCACAAAGCTAAATATTTTCTTTACATTTCATTATAGATTCACTATGGAAGACCAAATACGAAATACTTCAAGAACACATAAATTTCTGAAAAGAGATTCCTGTGACTCAACAACAAAAAGTGTTGATGGAATCTACAATCAAAAGTGTATATACTGGGGAGATGTTGGTTCAAGGCGAGAGATGTCACAGACACAACCTTCATCTCAGTCAATAACAAGACAAAAACAACGTAAAGAAGACCATAAAAAGAGGGAAATAACTGGAAGACGAGATGTATTCGATAAGCACATATATTATACAAGATGCAATGCATATGAAGACAAAATTAATATGTTGATAAACTTTCAGGAAAAAATATGTACTTTTTTAAAACACATAGGACTGGATAAAAAGGATTTCCTACAAGATTATACGCAGAGAATAGATATTTTGATGAAAGACATTAAGAAAAACAATTACAATCAAGAATTTATTATTTTTGGAAAACTAGAATTGTTCTTGAAACACTATTTAAAGACAAATGTTTTACAAGACAAACACAAGACCATTGAGGCACCAAAATTAACCCTAAAATTTCGACCTCTTTGTCCAGTTGTAATCAGAGAAGCAAAGATTGATGAATCTGAAGATACTGGCAACAACAAAATATCCAATATTGTTGCAATACAAGGTGGGGTAGTAACATATTCCCACCATTGTATGACAATATGTTGTGTGACAAGAGACGGTGACAGAAATGATGTCCATTGTCCATCTCCTGTCACAGATTTCACCAGAATTGCTCAAGACACTGTTCTGGCCACCCTCCCTTTTCAAAAACTGATTCTTATTATTAATTCCGTAAGCTTTAAAATCAAAACACTTCCATTTGGTTTCTATAAGGTTTCTTACCTAGAACATTCTATATTTATGGGTGTAGAAATGTTTGGTAAGACAATTTACCTTGTGAACTGGGTTGATATGAGAATTAAAAATAAATTCATTACAAAAGAAATACCTGCAGATATTGCTGTAGGTCTACAGAATAACCTGTTAATATCGTTTTCCAATATTAATAGAGTTATCTGTTACAATCTGGATGGCCAGCAATTATTTGAGGTCATCACTAATTCTCTGGATCTAGCAACTGACATCACTACATACAAAGATAATTTCTATGTCCTTCAGGGACATATTATTTATAAGATTTCAGCTACAGGTCGTGTGGCAAAGAGAGATGTTGGCAGGAAATACCGGCATATTTCTGTTGGAACAGACACTATTTTAGTAACAGATTATTTTGGTGTTGCTCACATCATTAGAACAGATAAAGATTTTTGGCCCAAGCTGTCTTACACTCAACAGCTACCTACCCCCAGTTTGAACGATCATATTTATATTGAAGATTGCTACAACATAACAAATATTCTACCTATGTCTACATTTTCTATATTAATAATTTACAATAATAAGAAAGCTATATTATTCGCTGATAATGAGGAAATAATTAACCAAAATAATTTAGTTTTCCTTGAGCTTCTTTCTATCTTTTGTAGATTCAACTCAAACAACTTTCTGGTGTTTTACCATGAAACGAAAGGACTTCAGTGTATCACCTGTCCTGAACTAAGAAAAGGCCCTTTAATAAAGGTCCAAACTGATTACATGGAAATATGTCATATTGTATCAAATAAGTGTTTAGCTGTGACCACCACTGAAAACAAAAACGAGGTCCATATCCTATTGATCAAAGAAGATAAAGTTGACATTATTGAAAGAATTTCTCTGGGACATTCTAATGTCACCATTGCTGCAACTCCAATTAATTTTGTAGTTGTCAATGGAAGGAAAAATAAACTGGTATTTTATTCCATATCCGGTGAAGAACTTTTTCAAAAATACCTTCCATTCTATGGCTACCCTCATCACATCTACTCTGATAATGTTTATTTTTATGTCCTCTTCAAGAGACACTCTATTCTGATATGTTATGATATATATGGAGAAATGAAATGGCAGTGGCAACTGCCTTTCCCTGTTCACCCTCACATTGCTGTTTTCCAAGGAACTGTTTATCTACCGGACACTCAACTCAACAGGGTCCTTCTTTACAAGTATCAGGACCGGTCGTCTGGCTGTTGTTTACACCTGAAAAATCCTTATATCAGAAATCTAAATCTACGACTCAAAGAAAAGGAGAATGACAAAAAACTTGTCATTGGCGAAATATGTAATCTGGCAAATGGACAGTTGGTGGTGTCCGACATCAACCATGATTGCTTGTTATACATTTCTAATGAAGGAGACATTGTGTCGAGATTATCTCTGCCATCTACAGCTACGGATATATGTCGATGGGATTTTAATCATATAGGTGTCACATTACCCCTACAGAAACAATTAAGGGTCGTTGGAAACCTATCAAAGACAGTGAGAAGTGTATCATTAAGGCAGCCTTATGTACGGCTGTGTAAGATGGGTGAAGGTGAAATTGTTTGTTATTGTGATAAACCATCACATTTAGATATTCTAGCCATTAAAAACTATAATCAAGTTGAAATAATTCATAGAATTAATATTCCTTTTGGAGTGAAATCATTATCAATAGAAAAGGAAACAGAAAAGCTATTAATTGTGACAAAGCAAAAAGCTTTTCGGTACAACACTCACATCAGTCGTGATGGTCATGTTTATGGTAGTCATGGTCGTCGTCATCGTCATGATCATCATCCTTGTAGTATTAAGATGGTCCCCAGTGTTTTAATGTCCCAAGTGAAACGTCCCCTCAATCTCTACGGTGGATCTATTGACCAAATGTTTGTATATCTTATAGAGAACAGCCGTATGTTTGCTATAAACGACCATAATTTGTTGGTTAACGATCTCGTTACAAATAATCAACTTAATTATTATATCGACCTGGTAGATGTATTTTCCAGAAACATTTCTGTCAGTGAAATGTTGTCTTCTTCTTTATATCTACAGGATCTGACAGTTTCTGATAAAGGTAGACACATTCATGTCCCTCGAGGTTTTGGAGACAAATGACCAGTGGGGATTGCTCCCTTGGTTGTTACTGAAAACAATCTGATTGCAGGATATGATAATGAGAATAAAAACATTAAGATACTAACATTTGATGGTCGGCTTCTTGATTCTATCAAATTGAATGTTGATTACGACATCAAAATGTATCGATGGCAGTCAAACACACTGGTTATTACGACTAAGGATTATGGTGAGAAATATGGACTGTTGACATTAAAAGTGGAATTTCCATTGTCGTTGGTAATTTACCAGACGAAAAATACATATAGTTATATCGCTTCTTTTTCAAACAATCAACTGCTGTTTTTTAAATGGGAAAGTGGTGGTGGATTTAGTTTATATGTCGTTGAAATTGATGAAATACATTTGACTGTGAATGAAATAAAACAAATAGACATACCTGAAACAGTAACAAGAGAGAGACTTAATATTAATCGCCCCATTGGTATTAAAGTTACTGCTGATGATGTCATCATTGTCAACAATTCTAGATTCATCGTTTTCCTCAGTAGTGATGGTCAATATTTACATTCAGTTAGACACTACATGATGAATTTTGGTCATTATGACAGGATGACAACTGATGACAGTTATTTGTACATTCAAGGTGAGTGGGATAGATATTCTAGTTACTATGAATATAGAAACATTGTGTGTTTGACACAGGCTGGGGAATACTATAAAATATTTTTAAGTCAAAGATTTTATAAAGATAAAGTAGATTTCTCCAGTATAAACTGTAAAGGACCAAGATTTGTTGGAAGCTGCAACTGGGAAAAGAATAAATTATATATTGAAGGTTTGTTTATGGTTAATCGAGAAAGTTTCCCTGTTTCTCGTTTGCAAACAGACAAATGTCTTGTTCAAGTAAAAGATATTGATATCTCTGACGAAGGAAAGACAGTTGTGTGTGAAAAAGCCAATAATGGAAATGTTAAAATATTTGATGAAGACGGGGAGCTGCTATGTCACAGAAATGTTGGAAGTGTAGTTGGTGGTGTGTGTTTTACACAAGAAACACACATAATGGTCACTCTTCCACAAAGACAAGAAATATTTCAACTGAAGAAACAAGATTTGGAGAAATATAAAGTGTGGCAAAGTCGAGTACCTTATGGTGTAATATGGAGAAAAGTGGGGGGTATTTACTGGTGTCAACATATTGAATTGATTGAATGTCATTGCATAAAGATTGATGGGGACCAACTGAACATTCTGGAATCTGTGTCGTTAGTAAAGCTTGATTTTACTCTTCATTTCCTTTCCAATAAATCCCAGATGAACAACGAAATATTCAGTAATGAGTTAACTAATAGACTGAAATACAGTGGAGAAGATGGAGATGGAGGAAGAAGAGGTGAATCAGGTGAAATAATTAGTAAAGGTAGATTAAAGGTGGGATGTGGTAGTTACATAGCAGAGAGTATGTCAGGAATTGATGAAATATCAGTGAGGAGACTTCCATATAGAACAGCAATGGTCCCGCTTTCCATTCCTGCAGTCGACGAACCTGTTAATTATAATTATGTTGACTATAACAGCAAACTAATTAAGTTAGATGACAATGTCTATGTGTTGATGTTTAGAGATACTATCACATTAATCAGAACAACCACAGGTGACATACTTCAACATAAACAATTACCACAGCAACAACCACTAGGTATATGTCAATGGACGGATCAACGTTTCATAGTCATCTTTGGTAAAGAAATGATGGTCTTCAACAGGGATCTCTGTCGTTTAAGAAGCATCAAAACTGAGAAATACTACAACACTGTTTATAAATACAATGACAATCAACTTGTGTGTGGTGGTCATTATATTAGGAACATAACTCAAAATGAGAGAGACAAGCACTATAAAGTAAAATACTACAACAAAAACATTTACTACGCTTGCATCAACCCCGACGCCTACGACTCTTATTATGTAGATGTAGTTGATATCAATGATGGGACATGTAAATATGAAGTGTGTTATGGAGAAACGATGAAATATGGAAAATATGAGGGAGATGCGGTGGTGTTCGATGTAGCAGTGACAGCTTTTGGTGATGTTGTTGTTGTGAGAACGGAGACGAAAAAGGTGGAAGAGTTGAACTGTGAGTATGATTTCTGTCTTGTTGACTGGTACAGGGAAGAGTCATTGGTCAGGAGGATAGAGTTAGTACCAGGAGAAATTAATTTCAAACTTGATATTTACAGACCTTGTCTGACAGCAGTTGGTGAATATGTTTATATAACAGACTTAGAAAACAATATATACCAAATACCTGGACAAACTGAACACCAAACATTTGAAAATACTGCAGAATATTTACTCCTCAGGAGTTATGATAATGAAGTCTTCCAAGTTCTTGGTGTTGATAGTTCAGATAATTCTTTAATGGTTTTTGGAATTATTCCAGGACGTCAATCTTTTGCTTTCTTTCATTATGACAAATAAATATTTTCATAAATTTTAAACTTTTATATTATTAACATTGTTACTGGGTTCACCTGGGAATCGAACCCACATTGCTTACATTGCATTCTACACACTAACAATCATTGCAACATTCTTCAACACAGACACCATTTGTGTGTATATATATTTGTATACAATGTTCAGTATATGTGTGTGCATAGTGGAGGCGCAATGGCCCAGTGGTTAGGGCAGCAGACTCGCGGTTTCGATTCCCAGACCTGGCGTTGTGTGTGTTTATTGAGCGAAAACACCTAAAGTTCCACGAGGCTCCGGCAGGGGGATGGTGTCGAACCCTACTGTACTCTTTCATTCATAGTTTACAGATAGTAGTAATCTACTAAAAGAACAAGTTGGAATTACCATGTTTTCAGTATTCAAGGAAAGGACCACGTGCGCATGCAAGAAATAACAGTAAACTATGAATGTCATTCTTAATTTTAATTTCAATTTTATTTTATTAATAGCCCTTTTCTCTTCTCACATATTTTATATTCATTTTTGATAAGGTTTTTCAGAAAAACCGAAACATGTAAATTAATTAAAACCCCCAAAAAATGTTTTAAAAAAGTGGCATTTTCATTATCTACTTACTTGTGTAGTAATTTTACAAATATATATATATACATGCATGCGATTATTACTGAGTCTTTTATTACCACATAATTCCACACACACACGCGCATATACTGAGGAACCGTTATGATCAGATATTTTCTTGAAAGGCTTAACTGCATGTAAACTAATTAAAATTTCTGCAACCAATGGGCACTGATTAAATACATAGTCAGTATGTCAATTTTTTCTTATGTGTGTGTGTGTCTACATTTTTATGTGTATTTTTTTTGTATATGTATATCTATATGTACATATTTATCAATATATATGTATATTCTATGCTATCTTATTTTATTTTTGTCTTACTTTTATTGCATTTTACTTTTTATTTTATTTTATTCTACCTTATCCATTTTATTTTATTTTTTTATTATATTCAAATTAATCCGTTAACCCTCATGCACACACAAAAATAAAAATACAATAACTCCATATATTTAGTCTGCTGGTATGAACAGAGAGGTCAACATGTAACCTTTTAATGTATATCATTTTCCCTAATGATATTTTGCTAATATCTTATAAATGCAAATTTAAAATATAAATTTGTAACTTATTTAATGAGCACAAATGGAAACAGCTGTAGGAAGTAAGAAATATCAATTTATTAATAAATAATTACTAACTTTCAACTCTCCATTTTCTTTTCTTCTATTAATTGAATACAGATTATATATATTGTTTATTCTTCTATTCGTTTCAGTCATTTGACTGCAGCCATGCTGGAGCACCACCTTTAGTCGAGCAAACTGACCCCAGGACTTATTCCTTGTAAGCCTAGTACTTATTCTATCGGTCACTTTTGGCGAACTGCTAGGTTACAGGGACATAAACACACCAGCATTGGTTGTCAAGAGATGTGGGGGGAGGGGGCAAATACAGACACGTAAACTCACACACACATATATGACGGATTTCTTTCAGTTTCCGTCTACCAAATCTACTCACAAGGCTTTGGTCAGCCCGAGGCTATAGTAGAGGACACTTGCTCAAGGTGCCATGCAGTGGGACTGAACCCAGAGCCATGTGGTTGGTAACCAAGCCACTTACCACACATCCACCTCTCTCTCTCTATATATATATATGTATAAAAAGGCTTCCTTAATTTTTTGAAAATGTCTGAAATTCAAAAACATGTAATCCTCATCTCAGAACATAAATATATCAAGAATATATCCTCGACATAGAGATCAGGCATTGCACTATTCATTATGATGATGATGGGTTGACACTACCTCAAGGATGAAAGAATTGCTTCTACTACAGAGATGAAAGTATTGGTTCTATTATGGAAAAAAAAAAAATTATTAGTTCTACTATGAAAAAGAAATTATTAGTGAATCTAATATAAAAAGCAATATTTTTTTATTTTCAAGAAAAAAAAATCAAATGAGCCTAACATAAACAAACCCTCAATATATAATTAATTTTAGTGTTGTATATGACGTGAACTTACCCCCTAGTATTATATATGTTATATATATTTTCTTACTATTCTCTACAATTTCTTATTATTGTGTTTTCTTATTCGGTATCTTTACTTATTGACCTCTCATCTCTTATAAGTTATTAATGTTCTTAAAGAGAAATATAAACTTTCTAGTTACTTTAAGTCTAGAAGAGTTGATTATAACATACCCATAATAAAGTACAAATATTTGTGTATATTTGCATGTGTGCACATAGTTAGATATGTGCATCTATCTGTGCACAACTCATTATTCTGATTCTTAGCTTATAACTAATATAAAGATAGCATGATTTAATGTCCCAGTATTCCATAAGTAAATACCCAGAGCAATCTTTATAGAAACCACCTTATAAGTAAATAATTAAATACATAAATGAATATTAAACTAATTCTATGTAATCTTCCCTTTCTAATGTTGAAAATTGTTATATACACAGTTTATCTATTTTGGTTATATCATTTTTAGTAATCTTAAATTTTATCTTCATACAACATAGCAATATTGTTTATATACCATCATACATTGTACCCCATGATAATTTCCTCTGTATTAACATCATAGGTTTTATTAGTATCTTGCCCCTTTAACTGGTAATTAACACCTTGATTTAGAGTCTTCTCCTACCCAGCCTCCTTTTTAGACAATTACTTATACATTTCCTAAAATCCTGACAATATTTATGACCATACCCAACTACAAACTGTCAACTCACTCTATCCATTCTAAACAGACAGTCCTCTAGCCTTAGATTTTGGTAGTTCATAAAAAAAACGATCAATTAATTAAAAATGAACCACAATCCTTTACAAGCTATGGCCCTAACAAACTGCATACAGCTCTTAGAAGTGTAGTAGATTCTGAGTGACATCAGGAGCAACATGGACTCTTTCCCTCTTCTTGCTCTATTAGAGAATTTGAGTAAAATTATATCAATGTGCTCAACTGATTAAAAATTCTATTTATTTATGCAGCTGAGGATAGCCTTGCACTTAAATTGATGTAATGATTGCATTGTTCAATTAAATGGAGCTGCTCGAAATGGTTGCACTGCATCACCTCTTGACATCCTGTTGCTTATTTTGATTATACATATATATAAACATACACATATATACAGACATTACACATAGACATATATATACATACATATATATAAATACACAAATATATATATACACACATATATATATACACGCACACACATATATATATATATATAAATACACATATATATAGATATGCATGCACACACACAGCCAATTACTCATTACTTCAAGTGACTGAGCTAATGAATCGGGTTTGTCAAACAGACCCACCACTATTATAAACATAAATTGACCAAAAAATCGAATTTTAGTAAACAGAAATTATACTCATGTACATGCATATCTCCATTCCTCTTCCCAATTGTTGTAATTTGAAGGTGAATAAAGGTAATTTGTGAAATGTACAAAACTGTATTTTTAGGCACAAAAATTGGATACTTTTCGAAGGCATCTTGTATAACATGTTGAGCGTGAAAAAGAAGAGCACTTTGTTAGAAAATAAAATAAATCTAACACACAGAAATAAAGCACCATTTAAATGATGGTAAATAAATGTTTTTAAAACCATTTTCTATATTATTTTTACCTAAAATATTTCAAACCTTAGTTTGGCCCTTAAAGCACTTGTTATTTTAATATCTTTTCATATTCACCCTTAGGAGTGACACCTGTTCAAAATATGTCAAATCTTTTTGCTAATTAATGCAAATGATTGAGGAAGTGTTAAACAGGTTATACCAAAGAATTAATACTTTTTGGTACTGTGCAACTATGTTTCAGATATAAGTGCAGCAATTGTTTAAAAGATCAAGGACAGTAAAAATGCAAGTAGAATATACAAGGTATCTTCCATATACAGCAACATGCTTTCCTGAGTAAAAGGTACCTTGTCAAAAACTATAAGGAATTCAACATTATCATCATCATCATCGTTTAATGTCCGCTTTCCATGCTAGCATGGGTTGGACGATTTGACTGAGGACTGACTGGTGAACCAGATGGCTACAACAAGCTCCAATCTGATTTGGCAGAGTTTCTACAGCTGGATGCCCTTCCTAATGCCAACCACTCCGAGAGTGTAGTGGGTGCTTTTACGTGCCACCGGTATGAAGGCCAGTCAGGCGGTACTGGCAACGGCCACGCTCAAAATGGTGTATTTTATGTGCCACCCGCACAAGAGCCAGTCCAGGGGCACTGGCAACGATCTCGCTCGAAAATCCTTACACATGTCACGGGCACATGTGCCAGAAAGGCGACGCTGGTCACAGGTGCTATCCCGATTTCGTTTTTGCTTACTGAAATAAACTCTTTTTGC
>NC_069008.1:13018150-13020036 GCF_001194135.2 Octopus bimaculoides | reverse complement strand
GGTACATTTTAGTAGTGAACCATTCCTGATAAGCAGCGGAAGGTAGAGTTCTAGTATCCACCACATGTAATGTTGTTGTTGTTGGCACTCCATAACTTACAACGTCGAGGGTTCCAGTTGATCCGATTAACGGAACAGCCTGCTCGTGAAATTAACGTGCAAGTGGCTGAGCACTCCACAGACACATGTACCCTTAACGTAGTTCTCGGGGATATTCAGCGTGACACAGTGTGACAAGGCTGACCCTTTGAATTACAGGCAAAACAGAAACAGGAAGTAAGAGTGAGAGAAAGTTGTGGTGAAAGAGTACAGCAGGGTTCGCCACCATCCCCTGCCAGAGCCTCGTGGAGCATTAGGTGCTTTCGCTCAATAAACACAACGCCTGGTCTGGGAATCGAAACCGTGAGTCCGCTGCCCTTACCACTGGGCCATTGCGCCTCCACACCACATGTAACATAGAGAAACTAACACCTGCTTCAGTTTCGGTGAGGGATGACACTTTTAAAACTGAGACTAATGTATTTTATCAGGCGTGGCTATGTGGTCACATAGTTCATATCCAGATCACATAGTTTTGGATTCAGTCACACTATGTGGATATCTTTTACTATAGCCCAAGGATCATGTGAATGAATTAGGTTTACAGAAGCTGTGCGGAAGTCAGGAACATCTCTATATGCACATGTGTGTAGCCCCTCACTGCTTAACAACTGATGTTGGTTTGCTTGCATCCCTGTAACCTTGCCGCTCAGCAAAAGAACTGATAAATTAAGCACAAGACTACAGGTGTACACATGGCCACATGCTTTCCAATTCAGTCTCACTGCATGGCACCCTTGGGTAGGCGTCTTCTTCCATCGGACTTGCTTGACCAATGACTTGCGAGTGATACGTTTCTAAATTAATGTTTTCATCAGTGACATACTGCATTGCTAATCCACTCAACAAAATTTCCTGCGAAAAACATTGACATAGATGCAAAAAGTAACAATTAAAAAGTCACATTTCCTTCCTATTAAAAATAAATTAAAGGATTCAACAGGTGTATAAATAGTGTCATCATTACTGTATTAGTTATCTTCCACTCACTTTCTTTTACAATGCTAAACATGAAGGAACAATTTGGCTGACATCTCCCACTCTGGTGCAGGGAACTCTTTCACATATATCTTGTATTCTCTTAGTACTAATCCAATGTGATATTCAAAGGTATATTGTTATGACGAAAACTGCTGGAGAAAGATAAAAACAGTTTGAGTACAACCTAACTTTTGACATTGATTCAGTTACTTTTCAGTATGAATACATTTATGTGTAGTTAAGTTATTACTTTGAGAGAAAGATTTACCACAAATATTACAGTGATATGGCTTCTCTCCTGTATGAATACATTTGTGTCTTGGTAAAGCACTACTATCAGAGAATGATTTACCACAGATATCACAATGATATGGTTTCTCTCCTGTATGAATACGTTTATGTCTAGTTAAGGTATTTCTTTGAGAGAAAGATTTACCACAGAAATCACAGCTAAATGGTTTCTCACCTGTATGAATACGTTTGTGTTTAGTTAAGATACTTCCATGGCAGAATGATTTGCCACAGATATCACAATGATATGGTTTCTCTCCTGTGTGAATACGCTTATGTTCATTTAAGTAATGGTTACGTGAGAATAATTTGCCACAGATGTTGCAATGATATGGTTTCTCTCCTGTATGAATAAGTTTATGTACAGTTAAATGTTCATTTCGAGAGAATGTTTCACCACAGACATCACAGTGATATGGTTTCTCTCCTGTATGAATACGTTTATGTACAGTTAAATGTTCATTTTGAGAGAATGTTTTACCACAGACATCACAGTGATATGGTTTCTCTCCTGC
>NC_069008.1:13015423-13018065 GCF_001194135.2 Octopus bimaculoides | reverse complement strand
CACCACAGACATCACAGTGATATGGTTTCTCTCCTGTATGAATACGTTTATGTACAGTTAAATGTTCATTTTGAGAGAATGTTTTACCACAGACATCACAGTGATATGGTTTCTCTCCTGCATGAATACGTTTATGTAAATTTAAGGAAGATGTGTAAGAGAAAGATTTACCACAGACATAACAGCAATACACCTTTTCTCCTGTATGAGTATGTTCATGACTAGTTGAGGCACTTCTTCGACAGAAAGATTTACCACAGATATTACAGTGATATGGCTTTTCTCCTGTATGAATATGTTTATGCCTGGTTAAGATATTTCTTTGTGAGAAAGACTCGCCACAGAAATCACAGCTAAATGGTTTCTCTCCTGTATGAATACGTTTGTGTTGGGTTAAAGTAGTTCCATGAGAGAAGGATTTACTACAGATATCACAATGATATGGTTTCTCTCCTGTGTGAATACGCTTATGTTCATTTAAGTGATGGTTTTGTGAGAATGATTTGCCACAGACAACACAGTGATATGGTTTCTCTCCTGTATGAATACGTTTATGTACAGTTAAGGAATATGTGTAAGAGAAAGATGTACCACAAATTTCACAGCGATATGGCTTTTCTTGTGTATGAATGAGTTTGTGTCTAGTTAAGTGATATCTTTGAGAGAAAGATTTACTGCAGAAATAACATTTAAATGGATTCTTATTTGTATGAATGAGTTTGTGTCTAGGTAAGTTATATCTCTGAGAGAAATATTTACCACAGACGTCACAATGATATGGCTTCTTACCCATATGTATAAATTTGTAGTCAGTTAAGTGATGGCTTCATGGGACTAATTTACCACAGATATCACAATAATATAATTTCTCTCCTGTATGAAAACGTTTATGTATAGTTGATACCTATGAGAGAAAGATGTACTGTAGATTCCAGAGTGGTATGGTTTTTCTCCTGTACAAACACATTTGTGTTCTGGTAAGTTACTACTTACAGAGATTGTTTTCCCATAGATGTCATAGTGATATGGTTTCTCACCTGAATGGATATGTTTGTGTGTAGTTAAGGAATATCAACATAGCTGCAGAAAATCCCCATTTATTTAGTATGCAAAATTATAAGAAATGTTGTTGGTTGTGGTCTCCGTCCAGAAGAAATATCTTACAGTAATTTTTCCAGAGACTTATATCAACAGGCTGATATTTGTTCTGTATAAACATTGTCCTTTTGTGTTTAGAAAATGATAAACACTGGTGGTGTATCTGAGGTGAACAATTCTTTGATATCATCAGATAATCTGAAATAATAGAGAAACAACAGGTTAAGACAGAGAGGATACATTAAACGCATACACATGCATGAATTAAATTTATATACACACACATTTCATATATACATACATATATATATATATATATATATATATATATATATATATATATATAAGGAACAAAATCCAAAATTACAGGTAAAAACTCAATTAAAATCAATTTATAAAAAATTAAAATTAATTTGTGCTTTTAATTATTAATTTTTCTATATGTGATAGTGGATTTTCATCGATGAGTTCATGAAACTTGGTTCTTTTCCCTAAAACTATATATATATATAATCATCTTAAAGTTTACTTTTCAATGATTGCATGAGTTGGAGTAAATTTGTTGAGGCTCATTTTCTATGGCAGATGCCTTTCCTGCTGCCAACATGAACCTGTTCTCAAGCAAGGTAATATTTCTCCATGGTCAAAATGGTTTTCACAAAAGACTGGAAATGGATGGGGTTGCTTACATGATGGGCTCACTCATTTACAAATACCAAACAAGACATGAACTCGCAAAAGCGTACATACATCCATGAATATATACAACAAATTCCATCTACCAAATCCACCAACAACGTATTGATAGACCTAGGGTATAAACAAAAAATGTAATACTTGTCTGAGTGCACAAACTTTACTGTGAAATATGAATCAATACATTTTATGAAAATGTTCAAAATATACACATCAAATATTCCATAATTTGTGTGTCTGACTGTCATATATGATACACTAGAATCGATCAGACACTAAAACAATGATGATGATACAATCCCTGTTCTACTATGAACATAGTATTATTGGCAAAAAGTAAGCAAATAATTACGGCGATGTACTTGCATAGCAAGTGACCTGATCTGAGATCGTGTGCTGGAACGAAAACAATTGCAGCGTGGAAGGTGTTTATAAGCCATTTAAGAAACACACAAAAACCGTTAGATTAACTTCAACATTTAAATTTAATTTATCAAAATATTTTCGTTGCTTTGAGACCGCGACCTGTTCACTGACAAATTCTGTGCTGCATCGGAATTTTGTCAGTGAACAGGTCGCGGTCTCAAAGTGACGAAAATATTTTGACAAATTAAATTTAAATGTTGAAGTGAATCTGACGGCTTTTGTGTGTTATTTTAAATGGCTTATAAAGACCTTCCATGCTGCAATTGTCAAGCAAATAATGTAATACATATTTCTAAACAAACATTAAAAAGAAGGAGAGTCAATTCATTAAAATCATGTAAATGATAATGAAACATTTATTTTTAAGAAAACTAATAAATATTACGTGAAGTATATTTGCCACTTAAATGCAGCTAACCACT
>NC_069008.1:13000507-13010356 GCF_001194135.2 Octopus bimaculoides | reverse complement strand
GCAGTAAATAAAGTTCCCCAGGTTTGTCATTCAAATTGCTTCATTTTTTTCTCTTTGGTAGCAATATCAGGAATGCAGATATTGAATTGTTACAAACAATGTTTCTTTGTTTTTTGATTTTTTTCCATTTATGTTATTGTATTTGGCAGATAATTCTGTTGAATGGATTGGTAACCCAGTATGTCAGTGATAAAAGCTTTAATGTATAAAGACATCATTTACAGGGCATTGGTTGGTCTGGGGCTATGAAAGATGATGCTTACCTAAGCTACTATACAGTGGCACTGAGCTTGAAAACACTTGGTTGAGAAACAAGCTTCTAAACCACACAGCCATGTCTGGGCCTATAATTTGATACTTATTCTGTTAGTTCTTTTGCTGAACTGCGAGGTTATGGGGATATAAACATGTTATCATATATTTATTTAAAATACAATGAAAAGAGCATTGAAAAGATATGATATGACCATAAATGTATATAATTTATTTATCAAATATTTCTGTTCTGAAATTCTCTCCTCATTGAATATTCTGCTACTTTTCTCCCAATGCCATTGGAACGTTAAAATGATGAGGAGGAGTAAGTGTGACAGTGTGTGTGTGAGAAGGATTTACTTATTTCATTACAGGTATAGGATCTATTTGACTAGCTCCAGTACAGTGTCTATCCTCTGTTATGGCCTGGAGGACTATGATAAACAAGAGGAGTGGGGTGAGAAGAGAAACGAAAAAGAAAACAAAGCAATAGAAAGAAAACATGAAAATTAAAAAAAGAAAAATAATGAAAAAGGAGGAAGAAATAAAAAAAGGAAAAGAGGTAAACTTAAAAGAAAAGAAAGGATAAATAAAAATGAGAAAGAAAATAGATAATAAAAACGAAAAGAAAACAAAATAAACAAGAAACAAAACAAAGAAAAATAAATGAATTACGAAAAAGAAACAAAAGTAAAAATGATATAAAAGAAAAAATGAAAATAGAATAAAAAAAGGAAAAGCCACAGAAAAAAGTAAAAAACGATTTTTGTCTTGTTTTTGTTTCTTTTTCCTGTGTTTTTCTCTTAGTTTCTTTCCTTTTTTATTTCATATTCTTTTGTTTTTGTTTTTAATTTATTTTTTCTTTTGTTGTTTTTCTTTTCTCTTCTCCTTTCGTCTCCTTATTTTCTTTTTCAATTTCTTTATTCACCATAAGGTTAAGAAAAAGAGGGGACGATACGAGGACAGACAAAACAATTATTGGGAATCAGGGGATCGAATGAAACGAAACGTATGTATAAACAATTTTAAATATATACAATTAAATGCGAATGAATGATGAACAAAAAGTGAAGCGGAGGGCGCGGTCGACCCCACAAACCAGATTCTCACACCGAAGACTTCGTTTTTTCCCTTTTTTTGTACTCGCTGAAACAGGTTCTTTCACTCGCAACATACTTCCATCTTTTACGAAACACACTTTGCGACAGGCGTTTCTTCTCCAACTTTATTTTTCGTTTCATGTAGAAAACGAAAAAGTCAATAAACCCGAGGCTGGAGATGAATATGCCTGTTGCAGTTCCTTTCACTCTATACTACACCTCTTTCGCAACAGCAACTACCGAGAAAAAACAAGCCCGCTCCTCCCTATTCAGGGAGGGCGGCGGAACGACCTTAATTACAGATTCGCTCGACAGTTGTACTATTCTCGAATGCGACAGCAGGTGTTCGACACAAGCTCAGGGTTCAGTCACCTTGGGGCATTGCACAATCGCGTGCAGGACAGTTTCTCTGTCCCGCTCGCATCTTGCACAAACAGGCGAAGGCGCACACCCGTTTCTAAAGAGGTTACCTCGAACCGGTAAAGCGCCTCTGTAACATTGCCACGCCAGGGACTTCTGGTAACTATCCATAGGCCCCGGCTTGAATGTTCTTCGGAATAGGTCGGCGAGTTGCTCTTCGTCGAAGCCTAGGGTTTCTCCCAGTACGTCGTCACGCTTGAACTCTACTAACCCTCTATAGAAAGACGAGGTAGTGCCCCCGCCACCGGCGTTGCCCGACTGAGGAGAAAAGCACGAGTGCCTTGATGAAACTCTGCATGCCACCAGTTCAGTAAAACGATGTGAACTGTGGAAATAACAGCTTGACGAACGGAGACCACACCTGCTCACCGTCCAGGTAAAGCCAGAGGTGCCTAAGCCTCAGCGCATGTCTCCGCATTTTTAACCACGGCATTCCTAGACCACCCTTCAGCGGCTTTTGGCAGCAGATAGAGCGCCTTACAAGAGGTCTGCTGCCCCTCCACAAAAAGCGGGAGAGCATGCGTTCCAGCTTGTTCAGCCACGAATCGGGACAAGGGTCGACGGTCAGGCGGTAGATGATTACAGAAGCGATAAACAAAAGTCAGTAGGTACATATAAGTTTATGCGTAGACCATCATCATCACTACGCCACCACTATCATTACCAGTACCATCATCACCACCATCACAATCACCTGTTTCCATAACATCATCTTCGCCACCACCAACGCAGCTGATAGAAAAAATATAAGAATCCTAACATAAACAATACTGACATTTATGGAAAGTCTTTTCGCATAGCCAGATGGTAACCATGGTGATTCACGTCACAGCATTGTCAGTTGCTCTTTCGTTAATGTGAGAACGTTTGTGAGAAGTCGGGAAGTCACCTGATATATCTCACTTCCGTTTCGTTTGTGTCATTCTGCCAATATTTATTAACACAAAATCGAAGTTGAAATACGTTTGGTTGTGTTGAAGCTATTTCACTATAATGACACGTTTTCTGTAACATAACAGGTAAGACAGTTCTATATTTAAGAGATGAGGAATTTTTTTACATTTGACGGGCATATGGCGTAGTGGTCAAGAGCGCGGGCTACTAACCCCAAGATTCCGAGTTCGATTCACGGCAGCGACCTGATTAATAATAGTAATAATAATAATAATAGTAACATCGTTAGGAATGAGAACCCAGGTTCAAAATTTCCCCAAGACACCTGACGAAGGCTGGAGGGTATATATCAGCCGAAACGTTGTGTTAACAACAAACAAGATGATAAATATCCGTCAAATGTAAATAATATAACAGGTAAGGTATAATAATAGGTATATATTTATTCCAGACCAGTGCTCCCCAACCATATTTGTTTTGTGAACAGTGGGGATCACGCATATAGCAAAATAAAATGCTCTTTCACTCGTATCAGTCATTTGACTGCGGCCATGCTGGAGCACCACCTTTTAGTCGGAGAAATCGACCCCAGGACTTATTCTTTGTAAGCTTGGTACTTATTCTATCGGTCTCTGCCGAACCGCTACGTAACGGGGACATAAACACACCAACATCGGTTGTCAAGCGACGGTGGGGAAGGGGCAAACAATGACTCGCATAAATATATACACACACATATATACGGCGGGCTTCTTTCAGTTTCTGGCCACCAAATCCACTCACAAGGCTTTGGCCGGCCCGAAGCTATAGTAGAAGACACCCAAGGTGCCACGCAGTGGGACTGAACCCAGAACCATGTAGTTGGCAAGTAAGCCACACAGCCTTTTGGGTAAAAAAAAAAAAATTTTAATTGCAACTTTTTCTGACGAAAAGGTGATTTAAGGGAGATTTGGCTGTTGTTTCTAGCATTTCCCATGACCACCCTCGTTCCTTTCTCACTATTTTTATCCCCATTAATAGCATAAACTTATTTATACTATTAAAAAATTGTGTGGGGTAGGGATTTATGATTTTTATCAACCCTAAACCTTACCAGTTTTGGGAAATGCTAGAAATAACAGCCAAATATCCTTTTAGTCACACCTGTTTGTCTGAAAATATTTACTTTTTTTTTTTGGCTTTTTTAGTGAAGGCGTCTCTTAAAGCATCTGGTTGCAAAGTGGCCCTGCATGAGTTGAGAGATGGAGGGATAAGGATAGGTGTCTTGCTGTAGAGTAAATACATGGGTACCCCAGTTGAAAAGGAATGGGGAGCAAGTTAGAGAGTAAGATAAAGAGAGCAATAGTGAGAGAGATGGTGGCAAAGGTGTATTGATACACGTCCTTGAGGGACATTGGTGGGGGTGAGAATAAGTGAGGTGATACAGAGGTTTGGAGGGGCTGAGTGGGCAGGAGGTATTTTGGTGACTGTAATGAAATGATGGAGTAGAGTATAGGAGAGGCTTGGGGGATGGGGACTGTGGTAGGTATGTGATGGCATTGAGGGTGATAGCAGATAAGCAAAGTGTTAATGATGGGGAACAACATAGAGGTTGGAAGGTGACGATTGGTGAAGACAGTAGGTGAGGTGGCGGGGGGTGATAATGGGAATGGAAGTGGTAGTAGTGGGAGAGTCGTACCAGTATGGATAAAAAGCTTGATTGTGTAAATAGGCTACATTTTTCTTTTCTGAAGAAGCTGCTTTTTTGGCCAGGAAATCAGAAAACTGATTTCAAGTAGGAAAATGTTGTTACTAACAGTGGCAATTATGTTTTCAATAAATAGATATATTTACAGTATATTCTATACTCATTTCAACTCCCTACATGAAATACAACATAACTTTTTGGTATTCCTAATATATATATATATATATAAGTGAAAGTGAAATCGTGATGGCACTTGTGCCCGCGGCATGTGTAAGGACTTTCGAGCGTGATCGTTGCCAGTACCCCTGGACTGGCTCTTGTGCGGGTGGCACATAAAATACACCATTTTGAACGTAGCCGTTGCCAGTACCGCCTGACTGGCCTTCGTGCGGGTGACATGTAAAAGCACCCACTACACTCTCTGAGTGGTTGGCGTTAGGAAGGGCATCCAGCTGTAGAAACTCTACCAAATCAGACTGGTGCCTGGTGTAGCCATCTGGTTTCACCAGTCCTCAGTCAAATCGTCCAACCCATGCTAGCATGGAAAGCGGACGTTAAACGATGATGATGATGATATATATATCTCAAAAATGGCGAGACATATTCTTCACTTGGTTCAGATAGATGCTTTTTTCTATATAATTTATCTGTACAAAAAAAATTAGGCAAATTTGCCCAGTTGTATCACTATTCTAAATATCTTCTTTATCTTATATTCTTGTTTATTATTCCAGATTATCTGATGACATTGGCATCAAAGAATCTCCAAGTACATTCTCAAAATTTATCAACTTTTAAAGATTAAAGGAAGATGTTATACATAACAGATATATCTCACTCATTTAATATTATTTGTAAACTGAGATTAGAAGTAATTTTATCTACCTCATTATCTGGAATATGTACAAGATAATATTTCTAATTCAACTTGGATTACAAGCATCTTAAAATATCTTCAAAGTTTCCAGTTGATGAGGAAATAACAGAAGAAATATTGGTTTTGAATCAATAAAAACAAAAGGAAGAAAAATTATGGAAAATGAATTATGTGAAGGCAAAGTTAAATTTGAAGCAAGATCTAAAAGAATTGATTTTCCTGTTGATAGCAAGAAAGTAAGAGAAAAAGCATCATCGACTTGTGATATCTGTGGTAAAACTTGCTCTGAAAGTAGTGATTTAGCTATTCACATACACTCTCATACAGGTGAGAAGCCATTTCACTGTGATATCTGTAATAAATCATTCTCTCTAAGTAGCACTTTAGCTACACACAAACATATTCATACAGGAGAGAGACCATATCACTGTGATATTTGTGGGGAATCATTCTCTGCAAGAAGCTCTTTAACTAAACACAAACGTATTCATACAGGAGAGAAACCATATCACTGCAATATCTGTGGCAAATCATTCTCACAAAGTAGCAATTTAACTTACCACAAACGTATGCACACAGGAGAGAAACCATATTATTGTGATGTCTGGTAAATCATTCTTGGAGGCTGGTTCCTTAACCAGACATAAACGTATTCATACAGGAGAGAGACCATATAATTGTGATATTTGTGGTAAATCATTCTCTCAAAGTAGTGATTTAACTAAACACAAACATACTCATACAGGAGCGAAACCATATCACTGTGATATCTGTGATAAATCATTCTCTCTAAGTAGCACCTTAACTAAACACAAACATATTCATACAGGAGAGAAACCATAATACTGTGATTAATCATTCTCTAACAATAGTGATTAAGCTAAACACAAACATATTCACACAGAGGAGATGCAATATCACTGTGATATCTGTGGTAAATCATTTTCTTATAAAGGAAACCTAACTTCTCATATAGGTATTCATACACAACAGTAACTATATCGACGTCAACATTCAGATTGAATTAAATGCTGTGCAACAAACATACCACTTGATGTGTGTTGAAGACATTCTCTTCCTCTTCTTGCTGGTATATGTAGTAATTTCATGAATACTGATACTTGGCAATCTTCAGAAAATCTATTTATATAGCATTGAATGAAACAGAAGAAATAACCATCTGTGTGTCACTCAATGTAAATACATCTTGAGAAAGCAAATTAACTGAGATTATTCATCCACTGATTATATCTCGTATGGACATAATGTATTTAGAAATAACAATTACAGACATCTCAAAAGTAAATAGTCCACTACTCTCATTGTGCTGTTTCATCTGACTGATTTTCCTCTTTAATCCAATGCTAAACTTCAAAATCTTCTAAAACTGCACAAGGTATGTCTGCTGAATATTTGGTTTAAGTATTTAACTGCATTAAATGACCTATTTTATTTCTAAAAATATATTACCAAAAAAAGAAAAAATGATGCTGTCTATTTACTTTTGAGATGTCTGTGTATATCAGAAACAGATAAAAACTATCCTGCAATGGTGATAAAAATGCTAGATGGATATTTCAGTCTCATTTGACTATGTCAGTAGCATAAACTCCCAGCCAACCACATACTAAGACAAGAAAAAAGGGATTAAAACAATCACTGCTGTTACAATTTGCCACTTGGCTGAATAAAACGGATAAAAATAGAGAAATAGGCGATTTAGGTACATATATCTGGGATTAATAATCCTTTTGACAATAAGTTCAAGGCTTGCAATTTAGGATGAGAGAGTAAGCTGATGAGATCTACGCAAGAGCATATTTTTATCGCCACCGAAAAGATGCAAGTCAAAGTCGGCCTCGGTGGAGTTTGAACTGAAAGCATAAAGCCAGACGAAATGCCACAAAGCAATTTGTCTGGCGCACTAACGATTCTGCGAGGTCGCTGCCTTAAATGCATCGTTACTAATAATACGATCAAAACAATGCAGGCAAATACAAAAAGAGAATTTGGTATAGAGAGTAAGCGGAACGAAAAGTGTAGCTGCATAAATGTCGATAATGAAATAATCTGCTTTATAAATCGTTAGTATTTCATTTCGATTTTTTTATTAAGAGATTTAACAGTTTTAATAACAATATTTTTGTATTAAGTTTTGTGGCATGGTGGGTGATACACCAGAAAAAGAGAGGAAGTGATATTTAGTAGTTATAGAAAGAAGTACTAGCAATATGTTACCCGATATAGATGTGCAAATAACGTTATAGACGGTGCAGATAACGATTTTTTATCGATCGGCAAATAAAGCACTGCTCATTAGACAATTTGTTCGCTGATAGCATATACAAAGCCATTGACTATGCCTAGTCTCAAAGTTCCGGCTACTTCTGGCTTTCGAGGTACAACATGTTGATACACCGGTGCCCAGAAAGCCAGTTATCGAAGCAGGTGATTGTGTTGAACTCCCTGCTGTATTAAATGGAAGAAGTTACTCTCCTAAGGCATACACGACAGCGCTCGGCATATTTTACGTTCGAACCTGCCTACAGGTGTCGCCGAGAAATATGCAAATGTTCGTTCCAGATATCACTGCAGACAGTTGCTTGATGAATGTTGTTTATGGAGCACTGGCTCAATGTTAATATAAGAAAGCGGTAAGTTGTCAAAGGTTTATTTGAAGGCTTTAATAATAAATATAATTATGTGAGCCCTTCGACTTCGATACTAACTTCGTAAGTGAAACGTTGGTCTGTGATTTTTCAAAACCTTTTGATCGACTGTCACTGGAGATGTAAAGTAAATCAATTAGTAATGAATATTACTAAAGCAAGGATGGTGGAGAATACACACCTTTCAAACGGCATGCATTACGTATGTCTAATGTGCTGCAAACCCCTTATTTCTGTTCAGAAAAAAAAAAAAAAACTGGTGGTGGGGGAGGAGAAACTGGAATTATTGAAAAATGTTTTTCTTTCGTTCGATGAAGGAATTACGGTGACCTTATATGCTATAATCTGCAATCCAGTGATTTTTAAGAGGTATGTAAAAGGTATTTTGTTTTAATTTTATGCTTTTACTTGTTTCACACACAAACACTAACGTGGCTTTTCTAAGGATTTTGTATCATTTTTTCTCTCCTATCCAGACTTCGTTACCACTAATTTTCATAACTTCAGCATTATCACTTATCATTCTTCTCAAACTTGTTTGAATTTTCAATCTAATGTAATCCACACTCTAGAAAAACGTATTTCTGCGAAATGTTATCTTAAAATATGGGTAAAGAAAAGGAGCTAATGCAGTTTCGCATCTCACCTTCAAAAAAGGAGTTTTGGGGGATTCCCCCTCCCCTTTTATCCGAACAAAAAATAAGGGGTTTACGACACTTTCGGTATCCATAATGCATGTCGTTTGAAAGGTATTTTCATAAAATTTCATGAAACGATATTTTCCTCAAAGTTATGGGCGAAAACCTCGGATCTTGTGAATTTTCCGAAGTCCTTCCACCCTCCCCCATTGCTTTCACGCATTTTTGTTTTCATATTCGTTCCCTACACATTTTTTTACACCCGTTGCAGTATTTTTTAAATTTTTATTTCGTTTCCGGGTAATATTGTAAACATTAACCGTAAAGCGGCGTAATTAATTACCTAAACGGGAATAAAGCGGTGTAATTAGTAAACTTAACTTCGATGAGACTCTAAAATCTGCTGAAATTATGAAAAGTAAAATATTACTAGGTATTAGGATAAACAACTTCTTACCATGTGTGACGATATAACTATTATATTATGAGAGAATATGTCCTTGGGACTGAGTAGCCTTCACCACCAACACGTACACGGTAACCCTATAGAATAGAGTCGGAAATTATTTTGCCTACCTAAACATCCGCAATTTCTTAGGATATCTATGTTTTAAGTATTGTAGATTATGACACCACGTGATTTTTTAAAGAAAAGTAAACTGGGTGGGAGCCAAAATTTTTGCCTTCCATCCACCTTTATTTTGTAATCTTCCAGTTTTTGACATTTTTGTTTCTTCTGAGAATTCATAATTTCTTTTGGAAAACTTGTTTTGGTAGCTTGTGACCCAAATAAAATATAGGTAAGAGTTGCACATCTATCCTTGTTTCTTGTGTGTGATCATTTCCCCAAACTACTATGTTAAATGAATCAGTGACAAGCGAATCATAGAACACATGGGGACCCCATAACTTAACCAAATATCACCTATGGACATTTTCTTCAAACACACATGATGATCTTGTTTCATGGCAAGAATAAGATTTCATAACAAAACCAGTAAATAAAAACGGAAATGATGGGAAAATATCATAACACTTCGAACCTTTTGGTGCAGCTTCTTTTCCTCAGGTATCTGTTGCTGATAAAGGGCTATTTCATCTCTGTTCAGGACTTGACATAGTAAATGTCCACCCTTGTTCATCACTTTACTAAATTCTTTAGGAAAACTGCAAATCTACTGAAAGATGAACGAGGGTCAAGGGGATTGAGGGGTATCTGTGATAAAATGATTTGGATGGAATGTAGGGCAGAGATGATGGCCAGAGATTGGGAGGAGTAAAGAGGTGACTGACTGATGGAGAGGTGATC
>NC_069008.1:12997475-12999710 GCF_001194135.2 Octopus bimaculoides | reverse complement strand
AATCGCATTCATACAGGAGAAAAGCTGTATCATTGTGACATCTGTGGTAATTCATTCTCTCAGAGACATGTCTTAGTCACTCACAAATTTATTCATACAGGTGAGAAGCCATATCACTGTGATATCTGTGGTAATTCATTCTCTCGAAGTCATCGCTTGACTGAACACATACGTACTCATACAGGAGAGAAACCATATCACTGTGATATCTGTGGTAAATCATTCTCTCAAAATGGTGACTTGACCAAACATAATCGTGTTCATACAGGAGAAAAGCCATATTGTTGTGATATCTGTGGTGAATCATTCACTCGGAAAGAAAGCTTAACTACACACAATCGTATTCATACAGGTGAAAAGCCATACCAGTGTGATATCTGTGGGAAATCATTCTCTTATAAAGTTACCTTGAATAGACACAAATGTTTCCATACAGAAAAGTAACTGTATCAATGACAAAATATTGTTTGCA
The DNA here is from genome assembly GCF_001194135.2 of Octopus bimaculoides. Taxonomy (NCBI): domain Eukaryota; kingdom Metazoa; phylum Mollusca; class Cephalopoda; order Octopoda; family Octopodidae; genus Octopus; species Octopus bimaculoides. The sequence goes on along the minus strand of NC_069008.1, from coordinate 12,999,238 downwards.
GTAAATAAAGTTCCCCAGGTTTGTCGTTCAAATTGCTTCATTTTTTTCTCTTTGGTAGCAATATCAGGAATGCAGATATTGAATTGTTACAAACAATGTTTCTTTGTTTTTTGATTTTTTTCCATTTATGTCAGTGTATTTGGCAGATAATTCTGTTGAATGGATTGGTAACCCAGTATGTCAGTGATAAAAGCTTTAATGTATAAAGACATCATTTACAGGGCATTGGTTGGTCTGGGGCTATGAAAGAAGATGCTTACCTAAGCTACTATACAGTGGCACTGAACCTGAAAACACTTGGCTGAGAAACAAGCTTCTAAACCACACAGCCATGTCTGGGCCTATAATTTGATACTTATTCTGTTAGTTCTTTTGCTGAACTGTGAGGTTATGGGGATATAATGCCATTATAAACAGTAAGTACAATATGACTCAGTGGGTTACATTGTAGCCCTAGGTTCATTCCCATTCTGCGATATTTTGGTTAAACATTTCCTGAACCTCTGGTCAAATATTACTTTGAGTGAAATTGGGTAGATGGAAACTGTACTGAAGCTAGTCAGATGGATTGTACCTGTAATTAAATAAGTAAGGTCTTCTCACACACAGTGTCACTGAGATGGAATTCACTGAGACATTTTCTACAGCTTGATGCCTGTCTGCTTATTAACTCATGCCTGTTTCCAAATATGGGAATATCTCCCATCACTTGCATGATGGTGACACTCACCTACAACTATCACAGAGTGTCATGACAAGTAAACACACACACATGTATATATAAACATATGCATGTGTGTATATATTTTGGTTCATCCCATAAATAATGCGGTTTTTTTTCCATTGCATGAACTAAAAGTCGGAGGGGCTACAGGATAAACTACCTGCATCAACTTGCTTTAAAAGCAGGTAGTAATTTTACTTTATACTTATTCTTAGTGTAAGTTTCGAAGAGTGCAGTTTGATTTTAAGTTATTTTTTCAAAGCTATAATGGAAGTGGCAAAGGAGCATATTCAACATATTTTGCTTTGTGAGTTCAATAAAGGCAACAATGCAACAGAAAGTGTGAGGAATATCAATGCAGTATGTGGGGATCAGGCAATAAGCACAAGCCAGTGTCATTGGTGGTTCCAGAAATTCCGAGCTGGAAACTACAGCCTAGATGAGCCTTATCCTGGATGATTTGAAGTGCATGAGAAGGATGTCTTGCAAAGCTTGGTGGAACAAAATCCCATCGTAACTGTTGGGGAGCTAGCAGAGAAGCTTGGATTTGGTCATTCAACCATTCATTGACACTTGTGTACCATTAGAAAACAACCATCTTTGGTTTCAGGATAATGCTTGGCCACATACAAGGATGACATTCCAAAGGCTGGAGCAGTTTGAATGGGAAACAATGCTCACCCGCTATATTTGCCAGACATTGCCCCATCTGATTATAATTTATTCCCCAGTCATTTGGACGGAAAAATATGAATTCGGTTGAGGAAGTCAGAACAGTACTGAAGGAATATTTTTTGTCACAGACAAGTGAATTTTGGGAGCGGAGCCTTGCAAGTCTCCCATATAGATGGAAGAGCATTGTCGAGAATGAAGGAGAGTATATTTTAGATTAAGGAAGAACTTTGTTTATCTTAAATTTTGAAAAATAAAGGAAGTATAAAAAAACCCGCATTATTTACCCAATTATATGACCCAATATATATATATATATATATATATATATATGTATATATATATATATATATATATATATATATAT
>NC_069008.1:12993990-12996219 GCF_001194135.2 Octopus bimaculoides | reverse complement strand
TATATATATATATATATATATATATTTATGTATATACATACATACATACATACATGATCGCCGTCCACTCGTGACCGAGGAAGATCATTGCTGACTTGTAGGAATATTGTGCACTCTAGGACTAACTTATATTTGCATTTGCGGCTCCATTGGTGGCTAATGAGCCCTGCTCTTGACAAGTATACACCTCTGCAAATATTGCAAACCAAGCTTTCCCCATTCACTACACCAGCAGTGCACTACATACATACATACATACGGAATACAGCACTTTGGCCAAAACAACTTTAATCTAAGGCACTTTGATCTAAAAGCATTTTTGTCTAAGAGTTCACTTGTCTAAAGACACCTTGGTAAAATCACATTTAGGTTAGGTATAATGAAACTTGTCTGATTATATCAATTTATAAATAAATCACAAATGTGCATAATATATATACTTGAAGTAGAATATACATTTATTAGAATAAAATGAAAATGAAATTTAATAAGAACCCAGATTATGTGCAATGCTATGAAGGTAATCTTTCATTGATCGATTCTGGTAATTGGCAATATTCTTTTCTCTCTTCTTGTTGCTTTGGTATTTTTCTTCTTGGGGCTTGCCCCCTATGGTAAGTTGGGATAATCTTGTTTTGATGATTTGTTCTCTTCTTAGAACATCAAGAACATTATATAGATTTGAATGTGATCTAACGAAGACACTAAATCGCCTATGCCATGCTTCAATAAAATTAATTGTATGTGCTTTACCATCAAGTGTGAACTCAAACAAAAATAATGGCTTTGACCATCTTCCATTGCTTCTTAGCATTCCATTTACAAAAGTATTTTCTATGTATTCAATAAACGGCAATGCATTTTCAGGTACATTTGGTTTCAAGCATTGCAGTCCTATTGGTACTACAGCAACAGGCAGAAAGGCCAAAGCATTCACTTTTCGACAGAATAAAGAAAAGTCTATATCATTATTATAAAGATTTACAAGTCCCAATTGCTGAATTTTCCTCCAGGTCGATTGGCAGTAATGCACAGCAATCTCACCAAAAACATGTAAAAATGCCCACCTCTGTTATGTCATTTTCAATTCCATGAGCTTCCATCCCTTCTACAAGAGCACACAACATTTTAACAAAAATTTCTTCCAACTTCCCTGGAAGCAATACAAAAACAAGAAGATGTATCTCTCACTTCCATGATTTCCCTCCATTTTAAGTGATCAGCAATTATTTATGCAGCTGTCCTCATCCATCAGCATCAAATGACCAAACCAGCACAGTCTCCTCTCTTGCACACTGTATATAATTCCTCTTATGCCTAACTTTTCTCTCGATACACTAGTGCTCTATTGCACATACAACAGAGTATACTGGCTTCATTTCTTTCTAGTCTTCACACATCCTCAACATTCAGGTCCCACTTTTCAATATCATGTAGCATCACAGTTGATGCTTCTTTCATTTTCTGTCTACAAAATCCACTTACAATGCTTTGGTAGGCCTCATAATATAAAGGTAGGAGAAATTCCACTGGGCATGCTGTCTGGCAATACCAGTAATAATAATTTCTGATTTAGTTACAAGGCCAGCAACTTTCAAGAAAGGGGTTAGTTGACACCATCAATCCTGTACTTTCCTGGAACTTCATTTTATTAACCCAGCTTTAATAGGGCTGAGTAGAAGGTTCAGTGAGCTTGATATAATTTAAAAGACTTTGAAAAGACACAAAAGATACAGCTGCAGGTGACATGTAAAGGACACCTGAGGTAGTGGTACATAAGTCACTCATTACACTCTGAGTGGTTGGCATTAGGGAGGGCATCCAGCTGTAGAAACTTTGTCACACCAGACTGCAGCCTGGTACAGCTCTCCAGTTTAACAGTTCAAGTCAAACTGTCTAACCCATGCCAGCATGGAAAACGAACGCTAAATGATGATGAAGAAGCTGATTAATTTGACATCTTTATGGTTCCTGACTGGAAAATTTCGAGTGGGGTTTATAGTCTATCCTATTGACCCCAATACTTGACTGGTACTTTATTATATTGATGTCGAAAGAATAAACAGTGAAATTATTTTCAGTGAGATTTGAATTAAAAAAACAAAATACAAAGAAAAAAAATAATAATAATACAAAAGCAGGCTTTCTGACTCTTCTACAATCCTGACATATCACCCCTGCCAGTTCGAAAAGAAAAAGGACATAAAAATCTTCCTTAATAAGGCTTCA
>NC_069008.1:12990874-12991749 GCF_001194135.2 Octopus bimaculoides | reverse complement strand
TATATTATCTTCGAAACCTCTAGTTAGAATAGAGGCAGCTGACGAAAGATTAATTCCAAGTGGCTATCTGTTTTCCTATGTGTTCGTTCCGTTGTCTGTAGTTCATTGTTCTAACGTCCTGTACCCTGATATGCATCTATATACACATGTAGATGTAAGTATGTACATATATGTGTGTATACATGCATATAAATTTTTTGTATTATATATATATATATATATATGAAATTAAGAAAGGCTACGAATTAAACCAGGCTGTACTTTGCCACCATAGCAAAAATTCAACGTTATAAGCGGCAGGATGTTGAAGAAAAGGGTTCCAACAAGAGTTATTGACATTAGAAAGAGAGTTACACGTGGATCTTTTTTCTTCCACCTCTCGATATTACTGCTGTAATAATATTTTTTAAATAAGATAATTAAATCATTTTAAGTAATAAACTAATTAACAATCCTTTTTTCCCCCACTTATTTCAAGCGACAAAGAAATAATACAACTATCTCTCACTTAACATTTCATTTTGTTCTGAAAGGTGAGTTTATTGACTACATATTTCATCATTTGGTTAATGTTTACAAGTTGTTGTTGTTGGCACGACGTCGAGGGTTCCAGTTGATCTGATCAATGTTCCAGCCTGCTCGTAAAATTAACGTGCAAGTGGCTGAGCACTCCACAGACACGTGTACCCTTAACGTAGTCCTCGGGGATATTCAGCGTGACACAGTGTGACAAGGCTGACCCTTTGAATTATAGGCACAACAGAAACAGGAAGTAAGAGTGAGAGAAAGTTGTGGTGGAAGAGTACAGCAGGGTTTGTCACTATCCCCTGCCAGAGCCTCGTGGAGCTTTAGGTGTTTTCGCTCAATAAACACTC
>NC_069008.1:12984375-12989513 GCF_001194135.2 Octopus bimaculoides | reverse complement strand
ACCAACCACATTGTCCCAGGTTCATTCCCACTGCGTGGCACCTTGGGCCGACCAAAGCCTTGTGAGTGGATTTGGTAGACAGAAACTGAAAGAAGCCCGTCGTATATATGTATATATATATATATATATGTGTGTATGTGTTTGTGTGTCTGTGTTTGTCCCCCCAACATCGCTTGACAACCGATGCTGGTGTGTTTACGTCCCCGTAACTTAGTGGTTCGGCAAAAAGAGACCGATAGAATAAGTACTAGGTTTCCAAAGAATAAGTCCTGGGGTCGATTTGCTTGACTAAAGGCGGTGCTCCAGCATGGCCACAGTTAAAAAGACTGAAACAAGTAAAAGAGTAACCCCACTCCACTTCAAGTGAGTCTGGGTGTGTGTGTGTGTAAGAAAAAATATATTTATTAACAGACAAGTATGCTATTAAAATAATTATCCTTTACATACCGTTTTTAAATCACTCTATCATCCTAATGAAATTCCTTAAACACATGCAAACACACACACACACTCAGTGTTAGTAATATACTTTTATAGAGAATAAGAAAGTTTACCATGAAAATGAGATAGGCAAACAGAGTAAGATCTCTTCTGTTTCTGTCACAGATTATGAAATTTTAGAAATTAAGTGGAAATTTTGAAATTTGGTATATATATATGAATCACCATGGTTACTATCTAGCCATAAGAAAAGACTTAGTGTAAATGTTGCTACTGTTTAGATTTGGAATCATATTGCGGGGCAAAATGAGTAATTTCTGATTTCTCCTTATTTTTCTTTTATCTGTGTATCACACTTAATGTAAATACATCTTAAGAAAGCAAATTATCTAAGGTATTCATCCCCCAAAAATATCTCATGAACTAACATGTTGTATGGTAATTGCTACAAAGTATTTTGAAAGCATGCAGTTATTAAAAATATTACAATGGTACGTTATCTCACCAAGGTTGATATAGTTGTTTATATAAAATACAGGGTTAGCAAGTTATCATTACATGCTATTATATTTTGTTTCCTCTGTGAATATATTTCTCATTATATTAACCATTTATTCTCACTAACAACTTTAATGGTTCTAGTAATTACACAATAACACATTACATAATTTTAATTGATCAAATATATATTTTGTTTCTCTTGCATTTAATGAATTTTTATTTAACCAGGTGGCTGATTGTAACATCAGTAACTGTTTAATCAATTTTCCTATATCAGTAGTCAAAGATTTTGTCTTAGCAAGAGGTTAGCTGTGTAAAGATAACAGACTGGAAACAAAACCCAACAAGGCAGAACTTTGCATCTAATATCCTCATCACTGCAGATGGAAGATCAAACTGACTGATATACATTCATCAGAAAAGTAAATAGACCACATCAGTTTTGAACAATGTATTTCTAGAATTAAAATAATGTCACCTGATACATTTAAACAATCTTGTATTTAGTAGACATGACTTGTTCAGTTTTTAAAACATTATCCTGCTTGGTATCAATTTACTGTCAAATGTGATACTTATTTATTCACATTGTTTTCAATTAATCATGCATTATCTTGTAGCTTTGAGATTTTGATGATGTGATTGTGTATTTTCGAATGATGTTTTATGGCAGGCATGAGATGTCAGATCTGCACAGTTTGAAAATTAAACAGCTAGAATATCTGAGCCGGATATGGCCAGTTTAAAGGATAAAGGCTTAATGAGAAATACCTGCACTAATAAAATAGTAAAATGACAGGTGAGTATTCACTTTTACGATGTCTATGAACATTGTTTTTAAACACAGTACATGTGCAGATGGACTGCAGAAAATTTTCTTTATCAAGATGTATTTATATTAAATGTGATAAACAAACTGATTTTTTTGTTTCTAATTGGTATACAGAGTAATTTTATGAATACTTTATTTCTCAAACACGTGATAATGCTATAAATAGCGTGATCAGGATAAATTATGCATATAATGTAGAAAAATACGTTACTGGCCAGCCATGAGACTCGAACTCACATCTCTGTGATTACATGTCAAGTGTTTTACCATTAGACTAAACTGCCCAGCAACGAATTCTTCTGCAATTTTAAAGTTGAATTTATTGTTAGCGTCTTATGAAGCTAAATTTATAAGTTCTAAAATTGCAGAAGAATTCGTTGCTGGGCAGTTTAGTTTAATGGTAAAACACTTGACATGTAATCACAGAGATGTGAGTTCGAGTCTCATGGCTGGCCAGTAACGTATTTTTCTGCCTTATATGGATAATTTATCCTGATCATGCTATTTATAGCATTATCACGCGTTTGAGATATAAATTTAATTCTGTATCTTACCAATACATGTCAATGCTTCTAAATACAAACTTTGTTTACTTTCATCGTTTATGAATACTGTCTAGAACTAGCATTCGTAAAATAACTACATATACCAACAAGAAAAGGGGAAAATGTTATCAAGATAAATGCAGTAGTGAGCTTGCAGCACAGCATTAACTTCAATCAGAATGTTGGCATTGGTGTAGTTACTGTTGTGAATGAATACCTATATGAGTAGTTAAGTTCCTTTTACGAGAGAATGATTTCCCACAGATGTCACAGCAATATGGACTCTCACCTGTATGGATACGTTTGTGAGTTGTTAAGGTACTATTTTCAGAGAATGATTTACCACAGATATCACAATTATATGGTTTCTCTCCTGTGTGAATACGTTTGTGTGTAGTCAAATTATATAATTGAGAGAATGATTTACCACAGATATCACAAAGATATGGTGTCTCTCCTGCATGAATACGTTTGTGTTTGGTTAAATTATGATTATGAGAGAATGATCTACCGCAGATATCACAGTGATATGGCCTCTCTCCTGTATGAATACGTTTGTGCGCCGTTAAGTCACTACTTCTAAAGAATGATTTACTGCAGACATCACAGTGATGTGCTTTCTCACCTGTATGAATACGTTTGTGTTCAGCTAAATGAGGTCTTTGGGAGAATGATTTACCACAGATATCACAACAATAAGGTTTCTCTCCTGTGTGAATACGTTTGTGAATAGTTAAGGTACCTTTTTCAGAGAATGATTTACCACAGATATCACAGTGGTATGGTTTTTCACCTGTATGAATACGTTTGTGTATAGTCAGTGTATTTCCATGAGAGAATGATTTGCCACAGATGTCACAGTGAAATGGCTTCTCTCCTGTATGAGTGCGTACATGAATAGTTAAGTCAGTACTTCCCGAGCAAGATTTACCACAGATATCACACTGATATGGATTCTCTCCTGTATGAAGTCGTTTATGTTTAGTTAGGTAACTAGTTTCAGAGAATGATTTACCACAGATATCGCAATGATAAGGCTTCTCTCCTGTATGAGTACGTTTATGTGTAGTGAGATGGCATTTTTGAGATAATGATTTACCACAGATATCACAAGTGAATGATGTTTTCACTCTTTCTTCCTTGCTATCACCAGGAAATTCAATTCTTTTAGATTTTGCTTGAAACTTGAGGTTGTCTTCACATAATTCTTTTTCCATAATTTTTCTTCTTTTTGTTTGTATTGATTCCAAACAAATATATTTTTTTTTGCTATTTTCCCATCAACTGTAATCTTTGCAAATATCTTAATATGTTGCAAACTCCTTGTAATCTAAATTCAGTTCGAAAATTCATGTTGTACATATCCAAGATAAGGAGGTAGATAAAATTACTACTAATCTCAGTTTACAAATAATATCAAATGAGATATATTTGTTAAGCATAACTTCTTTAATCTTTAAAAGTTGATAAATATTGATGATCCTTGATGAACCTTTGATGCCAACGCCTTCAGATAATCTGAAATAATAAACAAGAATATAAGATATAGAAGATACTTAAAACAACTGGACAAATTATACTAGATTATTTTTATACAGATAAACTGTATAGAAATAAGAATGTATGAGGACAATTTTTCTCTCTACTTTCGAAATATATGCATTATATAATCATCATCATCAGCTTCCTGCTATTTCCATACTTGAATGGGTCAAACAGAGTTTTATTGAAACAGATTTTCTATGGTTGGATGCCCTTCCTGTCACCACCCCTCACCTGTTTCAAAGCAAAGTAACTTTCCCTCATGGCCAGATATGTTATTGCAGCATATTGGGAATGAATGACATAGCTTATATGACAGTCACGCTTGCTTACAATTATGAGATGGTATCAAAAAATTCCCGGACTAGTTATCTTTAATAGAAAATAACATATTTGCTTAACCCTTTAGTGTTCACATTATTCTGCCATAGTTAATGCTTTTTTATCCACATTATTTTGAACTAATCATGCATTATCTCGTAGCTATGAGATTTTGATGAGGTAGCTGTTAATTTTTAAAACGATATTGTAGGGTTGGTGTGAGAGACCAGATCTGGCCAGTTTTACTTTTGGCCGGATATGGCCAGTTTAAATGCTAAAGGGTTAAGTTTTAACCTAATCTCTTTTGAAATAGTCACCTTGCACAGCAATACACTGGCCCCCCCCAGTTTTCCTGCCACTTTTGGAATCTGGCCTGGAAGTTGTTTTCCATAAGTGAGTCAAGGACCTTCTGCAATTCACTCAAGATCTTGACAACAATGTTAAAACTGCAACCTTTGAGCTGCACTTTCATCCTGGGGGAAAGATTAAAGTCTGCAGGGGCTAAATATGGTGAATAGGATGAGTGTGGAAGTAAAACCATGTTGTTTTTGGAGAGAAACTCACAAGTGAGGAGAAATCAATGACAGGGTGATGATCCTCGACAAGGATGTGTCATCAGTGGCATGCTGACGGAGATCTTGTAAGACTTCAATGTGATGTTCTTTCTGCTCAGTGGTCAGCAGGTGGGGGACAAGCTTGGCAGAGACATGCCACATGTTCAATTCAGACATTAGGATTGCCTGCACAGACCCATATGACAGACAAACAACATCAGCAATGTCAGTGATTGTCCTCCAACGATCCTCATGCAAAAGTTGATGAAAGATACAGAAATAAATTTATTTCTCAAACGCGTGATAATGCTATAAATAGCTTGATCAGGATAAATTATCCATATAATGCAGAAAAATACGTTACTGGCCAGCCATGAGACCCGAACTCACATCTCTGTGATT
>NC_069008.1:12981719-12984249 GCF_001194135.2 Octopus bimaculoides | reverse complement strand
ACAGAGATGTGAGTTTGAGTCTCATGGCTGGCCAGTAACATATTTTTCTGCAATAAATGGATAATTTATCCTGATCAAGCTATTTATAGCATTATCATGCGTTTGAGAAATAAATTTATTTCTGTATCTTACAATACATCTCAACGCTTCTAAAAAAGAACAAACTTTGTTTACTTTCATCGATGAGTTGATGAATTTTCTCTACAGTTCTGGGGGTGACGCTCGTGGCAGGCCTTCCAGATCACTCATCATCTTCCAGGAATGTTCTTCCACTTTTGAAGCGCCCCTGCCACTCGGAACATTAAGCATGCTTTGGCGAGCTTACAGTGAAATGGCTCTTTGTCATAATCAATGTTTCCAACTGAATGACAATCACTGTGCAAAGTGCACAATTAGAAATAGTCTGTACAAACTTGGCCGGCCAACGAACTCTTCTCCCACTCCGCATAACACAAGGTGGCGGGTGTTGAAGTTGTGTGGCTATGGCCCTGGTAAAATAATAAATTTCTGGTTCCAGATGAGCCATGGTTAAGAGCACCAAGAAATATGAAGACAAAGATTGTAACTGACTGCTACATTTTAATTTAACACTAATAGAAGGTACAGCATGTTGGTACAACATGAATAATACTACCAGCAAGAACACATGGCAAATATCTTACATATTGTGAAGCAACTGGTTTGGTAATTTTAAGTATGTCTTGAACAGTGGAAGTTGTCTCATAGTTGAAATTTCATAGCATGTTTATGGCTTTGTCCTGTGTGCTGCGCAACATCGGCAACTGGAAGACATCTGCTTGGCTCATGATCTCGTCTCTCCCTCCTCTCTCTGCTCTATAACGTGAGGGAGCAGTCCTTATATAATGGTTGGTGGACAGGAAGAGAATGTTTCTATGTTGGGATAAAAACTGTTGCTCAAACACTGATTAGCTAGTTAAGACCATCCAATCTTTGCAATTAATCTAGTCCAACCCTAGCCATATGATTAAATGTTGACAATGCCGAAACATGCCCATTTGATATAATTTTAAAGCGAAATAGCCGAGTAGACAATATGCTTGCTACAAACTTGGAAGAACATGGTTTGGATATAAAACTGACAAGAAAATAAGCCGTGTATTTTATATGGCAAAGTCAATGATGAGCTTGAAGGCCTATTATGTACTGTGAAAGGATTCTGTAATGAAATCAGGATGGAATTTGGTCTTGCTAAATGTGCCAGGACCACTTTCCAGAAAAGTAAATTGAAAACCTCCAATTCAGTTGCGCTAGATGTTAACAATTATGAAGGAACTTGATCAGGAACAAACTTATAAATACCTAGGAAGAAATGAAGGCTCTGGCATTCAGTATGCAAGCATGAAAGAAAAGATCGGGAAGGAATGTTATAAGAGACTTACGAGCAACTTGTCATAAAAATGACGGTAGAGATGGACTATATGTAATCTGAACCTTTCCCCCCCTTATTTATTAATTTTTTTTTAACGGAATCCCACGTTTTAGGCTATGGAGATTCCGATTCTGAAAAAAAAAATTTTGAAAAATTTCAATTCCCCCCCCTCCCACCAAGCAGGCTATTTACATGCTAGAAATAACAGCCAAATCTCACAAAACTAGTGTTAGGGTTAGGTTTAGGGTTAGGGTTAGGGTCAGGGTTACGGTCAGGGTTAGGGTTAGGTTTACCCTGTGGATCTATATAAAAACTGGGGATGGGGGGATAGAAATTTTGAAAATTTTTTTCCAGAATCGGATTCTCCATGGTCTGAAACATAGGATTCCGTAAAAAAAAAACAAAATTTAAAAGTGGGGGTATACCCAGATTACATATACTCCATCTCCACCAAATGGTGTACTTAACCCAAAATGCTGCCGAAGTAGAGTCATGAGTTATCCGAAATTCCTCCTACACCTCCGAAAAACTTTTCACATCAAATCCTAATGTATGCCGTAGTTATTGTCTAAATCTGTTGAATCATTGATTTTAGACAAAGTGGTGGAGAAAAGAATTAATATCAATAGCTGATTAGCAACATCAAAACGTTTTACATCACTCGTGTCCAACTACTTTTACTAAAATATCTCTATTATTTATATCTTACCTGTTATGCTACATAAATTTGTGTTTATAGTGAAATACCTTCGATAGAACAAACATCTATTACGAAGTCACACAGGAAGTGGAAGGGAAATATGTCATGTGACGTCGCACAAATGTTCTCACATTAACAAAAGAGCAACTCATCAATGTTGTGAGGTGTATCACCATGGTTACCATCTGATTATGCTAAATAAGTTTCCATAGATATCATTATTGTTTACATTAGGATTCGGCAATCGGTCCAGATGGACAATATGTAATCTGAACCTTCCCCCCCTTATTATTATTTTTTTTTTTAACGGAATCTCACGTTTTAGGCTATGGAGATTGCTATTCTGAAAAAAAAATTTCGAAAATCTCAAATTCAAAATTTCGCCTCGCCACCACCATTTCCTCATTTTAAAATATTTTCCGGAAATTTTTTTTTTAACG
>NC_069008.1:12973774-12981078 GCF_001194135.2 Octopus bimaculoides | reverse complement strand
GGCGGGAAGAAGGGGGGGGAACCCCATCCCGGATTCATTGGACTTTTTGGTTAATGTTTACATCTTGACCTGGAAATGAAAATCCCCCCAAAATACTGGAATGGGTGTAAAACAATGTGTAGGAAACGAATATGAATAAAAAAAAATGCGCTCAAAGCAATGGGAGTGTGGGGGAGAGGACTTCTGAAAATTCACAAGATCCGAGTTTTTCCTTCATAACTTTTAGAAAAATGGGGTTTTTCCAATGAAATTTTATAGAAATACCTTTCAAACGACATACATTACGATTATAAAGAAATTTGTGGGGAAAATCGTTTCCAAAGGGGTGGGAAGTGGTCTTCGGAAAATTCACAAAATCCGAGTTTTTCCCTCGTAACGTTTAGAAAAATGGAGGTTTTTTTGCTATGAAATTTTATGGAAATACCTTTGAAACGGCATACATTATGACTATAAAGTAATACATACATTCACACATAATAATCGAGTTAATACAGATTGGGACAGAACTCCTCTGAGATGAAATTCCGCTGAGGTCGCTTTTCCCTTTCATCCCTTCGGGGTCGATAAAATAAGTACCAGATGAACACTAGGATCGATCTATCGACTTCCCGCCTCTCCCGAAATTGCTGGCCTTGTGTCAAAATGTGAAATAAATATTTTTCTGTCCGTAAATATATTTAATGGCCTGATGCTGGGATTTAAGCAAAAAAAAGTCGGATTGTCCTTCATTTAAGCTGTGATTTAAAAAAAATAAAAATATTAAAGTACCAGACTAGTATTTTACTGGAATGAATAAAGAAGCATAATTTATTCACCGGTCTAACATCTGGACGAATTTTGCTAGTTGAAACGTTACCGCACCGGTCAACATGTTCAGCAGCTTTTCTCCCGCTTCTTTGCGTTCTGAATTAAAATTCCGTCGAGGTCGACTTTGCTTTTCATCCTTTCGTGATAAATGAAATAACTACCCGTTACGTTCTGGGGAAGGGGTCGATGTAATCGACCGCTATTGGACAAAGATATTATTCACGGTACTACTAAAGCAGCGTGGTCCCGAACGCGCAGTCGCGCGTCCGCGATAGCTAGTCGTGAGTGGTCGATCCTACAAAAAGTGCGCGTACAAATAAATACGTGGTTAGGGATAGGGATAGGGTTAGGGTTAGGATCGACCACTCACGACTAGCTAGCGCGGACGCACAACTGCGCGTTCGGGACCACGCTGCTTTAGTAGTACCATTATTCACAATACACTCACACTTACACATTCTTTGTTTTGTCCATAATGTTTTTCTTAATGTAAACCCTTTGTGGAAAATAAAGATATCATCATCATCATCAACATTATTATTATTATTATCATTTATTATGAGTTCGATAGAACTAAAGAAATAAATCTTTATGATGGAAAGCGTCGCTGAATGTATTAAATTATCTTAAGGACTTTTAAATTGTATCACCGGTTTCATTCACATAGGGGAAAATTGTCATTGACACCGTCTATCTAGTTTGTCTAAAGTCAGTTCAGTTCATTTATTTCTATCAAATATAGTAATTATCTCATATTAAGGTGAACGTGAGTGTTTTTTTTTTTTAGGTAATATACAGTAACCTACATGTTCCAGTGTCAGAGTCCCGTCATCTACATGATTAATATTTCATCACAAACAATGTTACATCGTTAATTGGTTGTTCCCTATTTTACAGGACAACTGAACGAATAACTTTCGTGATACTTCTTGAGTTTTCAGCTGACCATCGAATATATAGCAGGTGTTCTTTGGATTACCGTCACATCACACATTGCCATTTTCTTCTATCTTTAGTTAACTAAATTGATTTAAAAGGATTACACGCACACATATAGCTAAACAAATACTCACGCACAGCATTTATTGAACCCCAGTACTTAAACAGACTTATTTTAGTTCATACTTATACTAACTGATCATTCTGTCACAATTTGAAGAATATGAATTTTATCTGCACGTCGTCTGCTAGCCACTTGCGGACTATATATATTTCAACCTATTAACGACATCAACATTTCTCAAGGTAGGAACAGAAGCTTCGCCCATATTTTGTACTGGTATCGAAAGATCGCCCAGAAAATATATCCGCATAAACATTTTCCATACGTGTAAGGAGATCCAAGGCAATAAAACTGAACTAAAACAAGTTATATTCACAAGCATTTCTGAGCTTTTAATAATTCGTGGAGAGTTAAAATGGAGGACGTTACTCTCTTAGACACTTCCAAAACAGCTGTTTTTACCAATATAGATTCAGTCAGACAGACACGTAGTGGTGAGAAACCTTCACATGGTAACATAATTATTAAAGAACAACCAGTACAGGTTCACATTCCTGAACATTGTTGTGAGATTTGTGGGGAAACTTTCTCTTCAGAAAATGAAGTTTTGATGCACAAAGAAATACTCCACAAGGTAAGGCTCTTCCATTGTGAAATCTGTGGAAAATATTTTACCTGTAAAAGTTATTTAATGAAACACAGAAGAATACACACTGGAGAAAAGCCATATCATTGTGAGATATGTGGAAAGTCTTTCAGTCAGAATTCTCATCTTGTTAACCACATACGTAGTCATACTGGTGAAAAACTGTTTCACTGTGAAGTGTGTGAGAAGTCGTTTGTTTCTAAGTGTGTCTTAACAAACCACAAAAGCATACACACTGGAGAAAAACCCTTCCACTGTGAAATGTGTGGAAAATCTTTCGTTTCTAAGTGTAAATTAACAAGACACAAAGGCGTACACATTGGTGAAAAACCATATCCTTGTGAAATATGTGGAAAATCGTTTGTCTGTAATAGTGACTTGAATAGACACAAAAGAACCCACACTGGAGAGAAACCTTTCCATTGTGAAACGTGTGGGAAAGCATTTGCTGATAATTCTAATCTTATAGTTCACAAAAAAATACACACTGGAGAGAAATTGTTTTCCTGTGAAATATGTGGAAAGTCTTTTATTCAGAATTCAAAACTTACAGTCCATAAACGTAGTCACACTGGAGAAAAACTGTTTCATTGTGAAATATGTGGAAAATCTTTTGTTTCTCACTCTGTCTTAACAAAGCACAGAAGAATCCACACTGGAGAAAAACCATATCATTGTCAAATATGTGGAAAGTCTTTTGTGTCCAACAGTGATTTAATCAGACACAAAAGAGTCCATACTGGAGAGAAACCATATCATTGTGAAATATGTGGAAAGTCGTTTACTCAGAATTCCAGTCTTGTGGTTCACAAACGAGATCACACCGGAGAAAAACCGTATTCTTGTAAAATATGTGGGAAATCTTTTGTATATAATAATCTTTTAAGAAGACACAAGCAAAAGCATAGCATTTAATTGTGACTGGTGACGAAAAATGGTTCTTCTATTGAAATGTTAAACATCATAAACAGTGGATTGGTAAAAGGGAAAAAGCTCAACCACAACCGAGAAGGTAACTTCATGGGAAAAAGGTTCTCTCTATCTGGTGGGATTGCAAAGGAGTAATTCACTTTGAATTGTTACCACCTAATGCAACAATCAATGCTCAAGTCTACTGTCAGCAATTAGAGCATTTGAACCAAGCTTTGAAGAAAAAAAGAGCCGCTTTAGTGAATTGAAAAGGAGTGATGTTTCATCAGAACAATGCGCAACCTCACACTGCAAAGATCACATCACAGAAAATCGAAGAACTTGGTTGGGAAAAGATTCCTCATCCACCTTATTCTCCCGACCTTGCTCCTTCAGACTACCATTTGTTTCGTAGTTTACAGAATCATTTCGGGGACATAACTTTCACAAGCCAGGAGGAGGTCAAAACTGACATTTCAGAGTTCTTCATTTTAAAACCAAGAGTTTTACATTGATGGAATTAAAAAGCTTGTAAATAGACAGAAGCCATAGATAATCAGGGAAAGTACATTGATGATTAAATTTCAATTAAATATAACATTTGATCACTTGTTTTCTTTATTTAAAATTCAGACAGAACTTATGGGATGACCTGATATTTGGAAAAAATCCGTATTTGTAAATTAGGAAGCTGCTGTTGTCTAAAAAACACCCACAGTTCAAAGCAATGTGCCAATGTGAAACATAAGAAATCACTCTGTGAAGTATCATATTTGATGGTATATAAAATGCTAATTTTTTCCCAAAAACATATTGCAAAAAATTACTTCGGGTTCTATATGTGAAGTTGGGACCCTTGGATATGCACTGTGGAAATAGAGGTGTTTAATATGCTGTTGTCTTTTTTTGCCATCAAATATTGTAAGTCTGTACTTGTAATCTACAGCTGAAAATTATTCTCATGCCTATTACATGTTATTAATTATGCAGCTATATGAAGGAAAGTATTGTTATTGAAAACATTCTCTGTCACAGCAGATTTTAAGAATCTATGTGTAGAAAGTGAATGTTGTATAATTGGAGGTAAATAAACAATCAAAGAATTAAAATGACCTAACGAATTTTATATTTTCATTATTCAATAGTTTCAATTATTTCTTTTCCACCTTAGGCACAAGGCCCGAAATTTTGGGGGAGGGCGCCAGCTGATTAGATCGACCCAGTATGCAACTGGTACTTAATTTATCGACCCCGAAAGTATGAAAGGCAAAGTCGACCTCGGCAGAATTTGAACTCAGAACATCAAGACAGATGAAATAGTGCATCAGACAAAATGCAAAGAGGCATTTCTTCCAGCTCTTTATGTTCTAAGGCTGAATTTATCTTTCACCCCTTTCAGAGTTGATAAAATAAGCACTAGTAGGGCACTGGGGCTGATGTAATTGACTTATCCTCTCTCCTAAAACTGCTAACTTTGTGCCAAAATTAGAAAACAGTATTAAAACCTCTGAGAGTGTCTAATTCCTGTGTATCCTTAGTGCTTATTGTTCTTGCACATATGCAGATGACTTTATCTGTTAATCCACCTGTGATTCCACTGCACTTATATGTCCATAGCTTACACTAGGTGCAGTGAATGGAAGTACTTCCAACTCCTTTCCTACATATTGAGCAGGACCATTTATTCAACAGTTAGCTTCCTTGCTAACAACTTTCGTCTTTGCTAGGTTAACAACTTTAAAGCACTGTCATTCCAGGTTTTACTTCCATACCTGGAATTTCTTTTCCAATTTTGTTACAGATTCTGCAATAAGAGCAAGGTCATCAGCATATAGTGACATCCAGTTATGAATTCCTTTGTTATGGCCTGGAGGACTATGATAAATAAGAGTGGACTGAGAACTGAGCCCAGGTGAACCCCTACTTCTACACTAAATTCATCTATATTATTAGCTAGCTCTCTCTCCTGACAGTACCACTGAACATGGTTTGTATAGCTCTAACAAGCCACTCATCTACTCCTAACACCCTTAGAGACCACCAGATAACAGAGTGAGGGACTCTGTCAAAAGCTTTCTCCAGATAGACAAAAGCCATGTACAATGGCTTACTTGTGGCCAAATACCTTTACAGCAGGTGTTTTCAACTATAGCCTCGGGCCGACCAAAGCCTTGTGAGTGGATTTGGTAGACGGAAACTGAATGAAGCCCGTCATATATATGTATGTGTTTGTTCCCCCAATATCGCTTGACAACCGATGCTGTTGTGTTTACGGCCCCAGTAACTTAGCGGTTCGGCAAAATACACCGATAGAATAAGTACTAGGCTTACAAAGAAAAAGTGGTGGCTACAGTCAAATGACTGAAACAAGTAAAAAAAAATATATATATATATATATATGCATGTTTGAGCACGCATGCGCAAAAGGATTGTTTATTTCCCCATTTCCGTTTTGATTCCATCTTATTGTTTTCCTCCGCTTTGTTTTCTTCCAACAACTTCACCCTTTTTTACGACAATGTCTCACATAAAACATCATTTCTGTAAGTATTAAAGCTCGAAAGCATTACATGTATTAATATTGTATACTTTTGCTGATTCCACTAACTTTTAATGTTTTGATATCGCTTGTCAGACATCAATATTATTTCTATCCTTCCAGCACTGTCCAAAAATTAATGAATTAAACAGATTTGGATATAACTACCTCCGTGTAAAAGCTGGATATTTTAAAATAAGTCGTACAACAAATACCTTTCAGATGGTGTGTATTACGAATGTATCGGAACTTGATGTATAAAAAGGCAATAATTCACACATTCCACATCGTGTATATGTAGATATATATATATATATAATACAAAGAATATATATGCATGTATACATACATATATGTACATACTTACATCTACATGTGTATATAGATGCATATCAGGGTACAGGACGTTAGAACAATGAACTACAGACAACGGAACGAACACAGGAAAACAGCCACTTGGAATTAATCCTTCGTCAGCTGCCTCTATTCTAACTAGACGATGTGTGTATATATGTTTGTGTGTCTGTTTGTCCCCCCCCCCCCCAACATCGCTTGACAACCGATGCTGGTGTGTTTACGTCCCAGTAACTTAGCGGTTCGGCAAAAGAGACCGATAGAATAAGTACTAGGCTTACAAAGAATAACTCTTGGGGTTGGTTTGCTCGACTAAAGGCGGTGCTCCAGCATGGCCACAGTCAAATGACTGAAACAAGTAAAAGAGTAAATTTCATTAAAATGTATGAGGAAACAAAGTCGAAGTTTTTGAATTATACGACTCTACCCTAAAGTTTATTTTTACATGAAATTCCTTCATAATCGTAATCTGCTCCATCTGAAACAGATTTGTAGAAGATTTTATGAAAATCGTCTCTACCCTTGTGGAAAAAATTTTCACAACGAATTCCGGTAGAACTCTAAAAGTTATAGAAAGAAAAAAAGAAAACGAATTCATTGGGGCACACATCTGTAGTTATGCCCAGGTTTAACCGCTAACATGACAAATCAGCGATCCTATTCTTGGCCATTCTTTAAACTAGGATCTTTGATTGTATGGAAATCTAATGGAAAGTTAGTTTCTGTTAAAGACCGTTTAATAATAGATTGATAAACACTTCCATGTTTTCTCATCAACAAAGATCTTTGACATTTCATAACACACACACAAACACAAAAACAGTTATAACTACATACACGAATTATTACTATCATTATCTGTTATCTATTATTAAGGCAGCGAGCTTGTAGAATCGTTAGCACGGTGGGCAAAGTACTTAGCGGCATTTTCTCCGTCGCTACTTTCTGAGTTCAAATTCCGCCGAGGTCGACTTTCCTTTTCATCCTTTCTTGGTCGATAAATAAGTACTGGTTGAACATTGAGGCCGATGTAATCGACTAGTCAC
>NC_069008.1:12971813-12972994 GCF_001194135.2 Octopus bimaculoides | reverse complement strand
AAATGCACATATATCATCATCATCATCATCATCGTTTAACGTCCGCTTTCCATGCTAGCATGGGTTGGACGATTTGACTGAGGACTGGTGAAACTGGATGGCAACACCAGGCTCCAATCTAATTTGGCAGAGTTTCTACAGCTGGATGCTCTTCCTAACGCCAACCACTCAGAGAGTGTAGTGGGTGCTTTTACGTGTCACCCGCACGAAGGCCAGTCAGGCGGTACTGGCAACGGCCACGCTCAAAATGGTGTATTTTATGTGCCACCCGCACAAGGGCCAGTCGAGGGGCACTGGCAACGATCTCGCTCGAAAATCCTACGAAGGCCAGTCAGGCGGTACTGAACATTTGATTTTCCTTATTTTTTTTTCTTGCCGACTCTTTAAGAATATGGATTCCCGTTCCCCTCACTCTTGCCCCCTTTAGTCGCCTCTCATGCAAAACAGGGAATACGCCGACTGCATTCTACTGATCCCCTCCCCCTAGTTGCAAGAGGGTTTGCTAGTTAATCCATAGCTGGGACCCTTACAGGTACTACCACTCCAGGCCAGAGTAGACCTGGGAACAATAGTAGCTAAGAGGTGGATCAACACTCCTCAAACCCTGAAATCAAGGCCCCAGGGTCCCACTACCTGATGTAGTTTATAGTCGTACCCCCTTTGAGCTGGGAAATGACTGGAATGCCTGGTGTGTGTCTTGCTGTGGCTACCCCCTCCTAAAAAAAATGGGGTAATAGGCCTAGATATATGATATGAATTTTCCATGCTTGAGTTGGATGTAGTTTATTAGAGGTAGATTTCCTATGGTCAGATGCCCTTCCTGTGGCCACACTGCCTTTTTCCAACCCAAGTAATATTTCCCTAGGGTCAGATATGTTTTTGGTGAATACTGGGAATGAGAATGCCATAAAGGCATTACAAAGAGGGGACGAAGAAGGACAGACAAACATAAAAGGGTGAAGTAGCTGTATCGATTAAATATTTACAATTTTAAATCTATATATATAAAAATGAGAATGTCTGTCTGTCTGTGTGTGTGTGTGTTTCCCTAAAACTCGAGAACTACACAACCAATTTCATTCAAATTTTACACATGTCTTACTTAGGGTTCCGGTTGTGTTTTAGTCAAAAAAAATTCTTAACTTCTTGCAGAGTTCGAGCCCACGGCAACATAATATCTC
>NC_069008.1:12962936-12968832 GCF_001194135.2 Octopus bimaculoides | reverse complement strand
CTCATGATTAGAATTTTTTTAGGGTGTGTAAAGAGGGAAAGAACCCTCATGTGCAATTTTGATGAAATTCGAATCATATGTATTCCAGTTCCTTACAGAAAATATAACAGAAAAGTCTCATTTTTCAATTGCATGTAACACGGGCAACGCCGGGTATCTCTGCTAGTATACAATAATAATTTGATTATATTTACAATGTTAGATTAACGCATTGCTCATTACAGATGCAATTTGTAATGGCTTTCCTGAAGGATAGGCATCCGACCACCAGGGTAGACCCCTTGCTTTTTCTTTCCCTTGTTTTTGGCTTCCACTTACCTGGTGCCAAACACTCCCAGCTTCCTCGCCACAGGCTTCCATCTTCTCATGAATCTGTCTCGTGACAAGTACCTCTTCACCAGCCTGATCTTACTACTGAGGTGGTAACAAGAAAAGTTAACTAACCCCTGGCCAGATACAAAGGTATCCGTCACTATTCCTCTTTGACAATCATTTTACAACTATCACATGATATCAAGTGAAGGAGACACAAACGTGTACATATTTGAATATATTTTTTTATTTGTGTCAGTCATTTGACTGCAGCCATGCTGGAACACCACTTTGTAGGGTTTTAGTCGAACAAATCGACTCTAGTATTTTTTTAAAGCCTAGTACTTATTCTATTGGTCACTTTTACTGAACTGCTAAGTTACAGGTACGTAAACACTCCAACACCGGTTGTCAAGCAGTGATTGGGGGAACAAATACAAAGACACACACACACACATATATGATGCTAGGACAATTCATCCCCATTTATTTCGTCATCGGTTAATTTGTCAATTCGTTAAAATACTATTATATGTGATTTTGTTTTAGATATATTTTTTTTCCTTTTTCTACCCTCTCTCTGTTAAGTATCTGCTCTGAACAGTTTACAAAGATTTTCAAGCAAATCGAATTAAATTTATTCAAGATGCCTACCCATCAACATGGCTATCTGCAAGATCATACCTTCAGAGAAAGGAAAAAAATTATATATACGCAAATAATAAGCAGAATGCAGATGGATTGAAGATATACTGGCAGTGCAAAAATTGTGTGTGCAAGGCGAGACTTCATACAGATGAAAATTATAAAGAGCTTTCTCCATGTCAACGAAAGCCAGGTACAGAGGTTTATCCTTGGCTAGGTATTTCTCCTGCAGCTGTCTTACCAGAAATATAGCATCAGTGGTGCTTTTCCTTGGCACGAACCCAAACTGCATCTCATCTAAACTGACTCACTCCCTAATTAGTTGGGCTATGACCCTCTCCGTGACTTTCATTACCTGATCTAGCAACTTGATACCTCTGTAATAATTTGTATCTAATTACAGAGGTACACAGTTTCCAAATTCATACACATGTATTCATTGATGTTTGTGTCTAAACACATGATGATTTCGATTGTTCAGTTAAAATTTTCTTGTTTGTCTTTATGAAAATGTAATTTAATGTCCACTGTTGTATCTCTATTCTTCAAGTATTCTCTCCATATCTAACACTACTTTTTTTATTCTGTTATTTCAGATTATCAGATGATATTGCCCTCAGAGAAGCATTTACATCAGATGCAACATATATTATTATTATTTTTTTAACAAGTAGAGAAAAATATCATTCAGATCAGAATGAACTTTACATAAATATCTGGTGAATATTGATGAAACATTACTGAAAAGTATTTCTTCTCAACTGGAATGTTTATAAAATGATTTTGTGTTCTCATTAAACTTGGACAGATTTACAAAAAAAAGAACGTTCACAATATCTTGTGACATTGATGAAGATCACAGCTGATGGGAAATATAGCAATAGATAAAAAAAATGAGTAAAATATAAAATTATTTATATATTTAGAACTTTTTACTCAGTTTTGCTCTATCAGGTCCTGATTTTGACACTGTATATGACCTGTGCTACATTCAAATGAAATCCCCCATTCCAATATTTAAGAGTCTGCCACCTCAAGAATTAGTTGAAGATGGTCCAGAAATATTGTAATGCACTCTGAGGATTTTGATCCCAGCATATTTGAAAATCAAAGTGATACAGAAAAGTTTAACCAGGTCAAATTCAATGATGTTGTCAGGTATCTAAATTTGCCAAGAAAAGCTGTGAAAATTTTGACTTCACGACTTAGAAAAGCTTGCTTACTTCAAACACAAATTACATTTTATAGAAAAAGAGAACTTCTTGAATATTTTAGAATAGAGGATAGTTTAGTATATTGTGGAGGGAGATGGAAAATGAGTTTTGTGTGAACAAGGTGAAACTTAAAACACTGTCTGAAAATATTGACTGTCCTATTGACAAAAGGATTAAGAAAGGGAAAAAGTCGTTTGACTGTGATGTCTGTGGTAGATCATTCTCCCAAAAGGGCAACCTTACTACTCACAGACGTGTTCATACAAGAGAGAAGCCATATCACTGTGATACCTGTGGTAAATCATTCTCTCTGAATCATCACTTAACGATTCACAAACGCATTCACACAGGAGAGAAACCATATTCCTGTGATATCTGTGGTAAATCATTCTCTCAAAACAGTAACCTCATTATTCACAAACACATTCACACAGGAGAAAAACCATATCACTGTGATATCTGTAGTAAATCTTTCTCTCAGAGTGGTTACTTAACTACTCATAAACTTATTCATACAGGTGAGAAACCATATCATTGTGATATCTGTGGCAAATCATTCTCTCAAGGTGGGTACTTAACTACTCATAGACTTATTCATACAGGAGAAAAAACATACCAGTGTGATGTCTGTGATAAATCATTCTCTGGAAGTAATAGCTTAGCTATACACATACGTATTCATACAGGAGAGCAACCATATCACTGTGATATTTGTGGTAAATCATTCTCTCAAAATGAACATTTAACTAACCACAAGCGTATTCATACAGGTGAAAAGCCATATCACTGTGATGTCTGTGGTAAGTCATTTGCCCGAGGAAATGTTTTGACTACTCACAAACGTATTCATACAGGGGAGAAAACATACCATTGTGATATATGTGGGAAGTCGTTTTCTCGAGGAAATGTTTTAGCTACTCACAAACGTATACACACAGGAGAGAAGCCATATCATTGTGACATCTGTGGTAAATCATTTTCTCATAACGATCGCTTAACTACACACAAACGTATTCATACAGGAGAGAAACCATATCACTGTGATATTTGTGGTAAATCATTCTCTCAAGGAAATACTTTAACTATACACAAACGTATTCACACAGGTGAGAAGCCATATCACTGTGATACTTGTGATAAATCATTCTATGGAAGTAGTACCTTAACTAAACATAAACGCATTCATACAGGAGAGAAGCCATATTGCTGTGATATTTGTGGTAAATCATTCTCTCAAAAAAGTCACTTGACTAAACATACAGGTATTCATTCAGGAGATTAACAGTGTCAAGACCAAGATTTAGGCCAAAGTAAATACAATGCAATTTACATATTTGTACAATATGTTAGTTTTAAGTTGTGATTTATATTTTATAATAAACATATTTCCTTTATGTTTATTTGATCTGTAGTTTTTATTAGAAGGAAAATAAAGTGGGAAGACTAGGAATTTCAGGGTATTATTGGACACTTTGGCATAGAAGCAGCCATGTCTGGTCCAAATATTCTACCTGTTTTATGTTCAAGCCACCCACATCTGGCCTCTTGTGCCAATCCTACAATGTCATTCAAGTGGAGGTGCAATGGCCCAGTGGTTAGGGCAGCGGACTCGCGGTTTCGATTCCCAGACTAGGCGTTGTGAGTGTTTATTGAGCGAAAACACCTAAAGCTCCACGAGGCCCCGGCAGGGGATGGTGACGAACCCTGCTGTACTCTTTCACCACAACTTTCTCTCACTCTTTCTTCCTGTTTCTGTTGTGCCTGTAATTCAAAGGGTCAGCCTTGTCACACTGTGTCACGCTGAATATCCCCGAGAACTACATTAAAGGTACACGTGTCTGTGGAGTGCTCAGCCACTTGCACGTTAATTTCACGAGCAGGCTGTTCCGTTGATCGGATCAACTGGAACCCTCGACGTCATAAGCGATGGAGTGCCAACAACAATGTCATTCTATACATAATAAATCAAGAATAAATACCATGAAGCTATGAGATAATAATTGATTAATTCAAAACAATGTGAATAAATATTATATTTGACATAATCGGAATGCTGAAGTATTAAACGTAAGCTATAGGAACATATTGTACAGGCATGTAATGGATCCCTAACTAAAATTTGAAACTGTAACCCATTGTTTGGAAATCTTCAATAAAAGTTTTGGCAAACAAAAAAAAAAAATTGATATTTCTTAATTAAGTGGTGATGTCATCAAAAAAGTGATTAACAGCTTGCTTTGGACAGAATAAGTAATGGACCAGTTCACATTAGCCTAATAAGGACTGCCACTCAGAACATGTGATAAAACACTCTATAGTTCCTTACCTTTAAAAATGTCCAAAATTTGTGAAACAACTTACGTATAGGCGTAGAGTGGCTGTGTGGTAAGTAGCTTGCTTACAAACCACATGGTTCCGGGTTCAGTCCCACTGCGAGGCACCTTGGGCAAGTGTCTTCTACTATAGCCTCGGGCCGACCAAAGCCTTGTGAGTGGATTTGGTAGATGGAAACTGAAAAGAAGCCTGTCGTGTATATATATATATATATATATATATGTGTGTGTGTGTGTGTGTTTGTCCCCCCACCATCGCTTGACAACCGATGCTGGTGTGTTTACGTCCCCGTAACTTAGCGGTTCGGCAAAAGTGACCGATAGAATAAGTACTAGGCTTACAAAGAATAAGTCCTGGAGTCAATTTTGCTCGACTAAAGGCGGTGCTCTAGCATGGCCACAGTCAAATGACTGAAACAAGTAAAAGAAAAAGAAAGAAAAAGAAAATTGCATATAAATATAAACATTTATAATAAAGTAAACTGTCTTAAATTGAATTTTCAACTTCTTTCTTTTCTTCATATTTGTACACGTGCTGAACAGTTTAGTGCTTGTGAACTTTAGCTGCCCATATTGTAGCTTTTTAATTTTGACTGCTCATTTTGGTTCACCATGTGATGGTCAGATCCATTTAGATGTACTTGGACTGCCCACATTTTTAACGTGATGGACTAGCCTAGTATCTGTTCATCAGTTACAAAATGGGAAATTCTGGCTCATAAAGTCCCCAGCAGGGAGAGTTTTGCTATGAGCAACCTGGGACCTTGATGTGTAAACAATTTTGATTTCAATTGGCAGTTTTCAGTTTGAACAGATTTCAAGCCAGAATCTTTGAAGTTAAGATTAGCATTTCTACCAACCTTTGACTAGAAGTAACCAGAATTATTGTGATACTGTATTCAGGTTTTTCTTTAACCTCTATTCTACATTTTTATGAACATTTAAATATAATGTTTTAACAATTGTAAGGTCTTGTCAGTTTGCTTTATTCAATTTCTGCAGTCTATTGTAATTTGTCTCTGAATTCATTTATTATTATCCATCTTGAATTCATTTAACAGACCTTACTGCAATTCATATATCCACATACAAACCTACTGCTTCATTTATATATATATATATATATAAATGGTGCTTTTATGTGTCACCGTCATGGAAACCAGACCGCTGTTCTGGCAGTGACCCCGCTCAGATGGTGCTGTTGGCGCTCCACTGGCACGGGTGCCAGTCATCGAATTTGGTTCAGTTTCAATCTCACTTGCCCCAACAGGTCTTTGCAAGCTTAGCTGAGCTTAGTGTCCAATGAAAGAAGATTGGCATGGGTGCCAGTCAACGAATTTGGTTCAATTTTCGAGGGACAGGCATGGCTGTGTGGTTAAGAAATTTGTTTTG
>NC_069008.1:12960151-12962171 GCF_001194135.2 Octopus bimaculoides | reverse complement strand
AAAGAGACCTCTGTATTATGTAAATAGAGGAATTTATCTGTAAAAATATGTGACAATTATTCAGTAGCCACGATAAAACTACGAGTTTTGAATGCCGGGGCGGAAACCCACATTGCCATCTCTTTGGTTATCTGGCCATTGAAAATTGCTGTGAAAATGACCCTGATGAGATGACGGTGTGGGTTTCCTCTCCACCATCTGAAACTCAGAGTTTTATTATGGCTACCGAATAATTGTCACATATTTTTACAGATATATATATATATATATATGACAGTCTTCTTTCAGTTTCCATCTACCAAATCCACTCACAAGTCCTTGATCAGACCAAGGCTTATAGTAGAAGACACCCAAGGAGCCACGCAATGGGACTGAACCCGGAATCATGTGGTTGGTAAGCAAGCGTCTTACCACATAACCACTCCTGTACCTCTTCATTTTTTTAACATCCATTTTACATGCTGGCATGGGTTGTACAGTTTAACCAGAGCTGCACCAAGTTCCAGTCTGGTTTGGCTTGGTTTCTGTGGCTGGATGCCCTTCCTAATGTCAACCAGTTTACAGTGTGTGCTGGGGGATTTTAATGTGCCACCAACACAAGAGCTTTTATATTGTGCCAGCTTGAGTATAGTTTACATGGCAGTGGCACAGGGTTCTTGCAGGCCATTCCTCTTAATCCGAGGGAACGGCCTTAACACTTCCGCTGAGGAGGACGTCTTCTTCAGTAGAGCAAGGTACCAGATATCTTGGTCCTCTCTCATCTCTTCCAAAAAGGTTCAGTGTCCTGATGGCGTCTTTCAGTACTTTGTCCCATGTTTTCCTGTGTCTCCCTCTATCAGCACTTCTTTAACCCTTTAGCATTTAAACCGGCCATATCCGACCAAAAGAATTCTGCTTGTTTTATGTTCAAACTGGCCAAATCTGGTCTCTCACACCAACCCTACAATATCGTTTTAAAAATTAACAGCTACCACATCAAAATCTCATAGCTACAAGATAATGCATGATTAGTTCAAAACAATGTGGATGAAAAAGCATTAATTTTGGCAGAATAATGCAAACACTAAAGGGTTAAGGAGCTGTTGACATCCATCCATACCACATACCGAAACCAGCACAATCTTCTCTCTTGCACACTGCATCTAATTCCTCTTATGCCTAACTTTTTTCTTTCAATATACTAGCACTCGGTTTCACATGTACTCTTACATTTCCTGTTCGGACCAGCACACCATCCAGGTGGGGAATATACATGCCATGGAAACCAGGGAACTGGCCCTTATGAATCAGTATAACTTGAGAGGGTGACTTTACTGTCTACTCTTACATTGCACATCTAGCAGAGCATACTAGCCTTGTTCCTTTCTGGTGTCATCTTGTATGAAGGACAGGCATAGCTATGTTTAAGAAGTCTGCTTCCTAACCATTTTGTCATGGGTTCAGTCCCACTGCAGCACCTCAGGTAAGGTTTTTCTGCTATAGCCCCTAGCTGACCTTGTTTTTTTTTTAAGCTTAATAGTTATTCTATCAGTCTCTGATAGGTTATGGGGATATAAACAAACCAACATTAGTTGTCAAACAATGGTGGAGACAAACAGACACACATGTAGATAATATATATGGCACAGGTGTGACTGTGCAATAAGAAGCTTGCTTCCCACCCACATAGTTCCAGGTTCAGTCCCACTGCGTGGTACTTTGGGCAAGTGTCTTCTACTATAGCTTTGGGCCAACCAAAGCCTTGTAAGTGGTTTTGGTAGACGGAAACTGAAAGAAGCCCATTGTATATAGATATATGCATGTATCTGTGTTTGTCCCCCACCACTGCTTGAGAACTGGTGTTGGTGTGTTTATGTGTCCGTGACTTAATACTTAATAGTTTGGCAAAAGAGCCCAATAGAATAAGCACCAGCCTTAAAAAAAAAGTAATGTGTTCACTTCATTTGACTAAAAATTCTTCAGCACTGCCACTGTTTAATAACGGAAACAAGTAGAAGATAAAAAAGATAAAGCAGAAAAA
>NC_069008.1:12956194-12958249 GCF_001194135.2 Octopus bimaculoides | reverse complement strand
AAAAAAGATCCCAAATAATAAAATAAAAAAAGTTATGAGGAACTTTTATACTTTTTGGAATTTTCAGAAAATATTTGCGAATTTGTGTGCTACACACGTGAATTGTTGTTGTTGATGTTGGCACTCCGTCGCTTACGACGTCGAGGGTTCCAGTTGATCCGATCAATGGAACAGCCTGCTCGTGAAATTAACGTGCAAGTGGCTGAGCACTCCACAGACACGTGTACCCTTAACGTAGTTCTCGGGGATATTCAGCGTGACACAGTGTGACAAGGCTAACCCTTTGAATTACAGGCACAACAGAAAGAGGAAGAAAGTTGTGGTGAAAGAGTACAGCAGGGTTCGCCACTATCCCCTGCCGGAGCCTCGTGGAGCTTGAGGTGTTTACGCTAAAAAAACACACACAACACCGGGTCTGGGAATCGAAACCGCGAATCCGCTGTCCTAACCACAGGGCCATTGCGCCTCCACACACACGTGAATAACGTGTGGTGGTCGAGAAAGATGAACAGAGCAAAACCAGTAACAGAAACTAAGCCACTGTGGAGGAGGAAGCAATAAAGCACTCCACTGAGGCAATATGGACAGACGAATGGGTGCTCTTGCCTTTGTACTGCGGCAAACGTGTTGCCAAGGTGCGAGTGAGAAAGGTCCCACCCGAACTGAAAGAAGAATGGCTGATGACAACCATAACGTACAACATGAAAGACGGGAAGATACTGAGGGCTACAAGGACCCAGAAGGTAGATTACTGGGGATATGGGATCGAATTAACGATTCAGGCAACAACAGAGGACTTGAACAGTGTAGTGGAGGAGATTGTGCTGCCAGAAGATGTGAGACTGAGAGTTACTGTGGAGGGTAGGCCACCAGTGTGTTTCACGTGTGGAGAAAGGGGCCACAGGAAGGCATGGTGCACCCAAAGAAAGCCACAAACAGAACAGGAGGAGAGACAGGAGAGGGTGGACCAGGTGGTGCAGGGCAAGGCAACAGGAAAAGAAGCGGAGAAGGGAATCACCATGGTTAAAAGGAAAGGAGGGAGGAGCGGAGGAATGAGTTCGCTGCCAGAGAAGCAGAAAAGGAAGAGAGACGAGGTGAGAAAGGAAGCTGTGAAGGAGGGCAGGAAGAAGTAAATAGAAAGTGGAGTTACCAGTGGAGAAAGAGTCGGAAACCCAACTGTATGAAGGTGAGATGGAGAGACTACTTATGGAGGAAGAAAAGAGAGAACCAAAGGTCCAAGAGAAAGGAAAGAAGATGCGAGGAGGAAAAGGAGTATGGTATTATGTAACGTACCCAAAAAAATGTTGAAACGGAGAAAAATATTATCAAGTTACATTCAATAGTAAGAGTAAAGGTGCGAAGGCAATAGTAATCGAAGAGGAAAAGTATAGAAAATTGAAAGAGATGTGTGGAGATAACGTTGACCCGCCAAGAGTAGAGGTGGAATTTAAAGAGTTACCACCATTTTATGTTCATGAATGTGATAAAGTGTAGAATTCGATTATTATCCTGCTTCCAGCTTCAGTGTTGCTGCTAGGATTTGAAAAATAGGGTACACCCACCCCTTTATTTTGTGATTTAGAGGGGATTTTTGAAAAACAATGAGAAATTCGCTGCGGTGTTCAATGAAGAAATTAAACACATTACCCAGCAGTGGCTAAAACGCAAACCAATTAAGCTTATGCATAAATTTTCCTTTTATATGTTTGTTTCCTTTTACCCAGAATCAAAACAATGGCTAAAAAATTTCTGAAGCAGCACCTTACACTAACTTTCATTATGAGCCACTACTGGTCAATTGGGCACTGTCTGAGGGGTCCGCACTCTACATGTTAACTCTACTAAAATACACATTCAAAGGGTCCTCGTAAACAGTGATGCCCGAGGGCCCTGAATACTGCCAGTCCGCTCCTGCAACTAGGTGAAGAAAAAATAAACGATTGACTATTCTATCGCTAGAGAAGATCTTAGACGTATGCATGTGTGTAAGTGTATGCATATATGTACATATGTGGAAAGATTACAGTGAAAACAAACAGAATCCTTGGTGCATTG
>NC_069008.1:12952166-12956094 GCF_001194135.2 Octopus bimaculoides | reverse complement strand
GTGATCACTTAACAGTGCACAGACGTATTCATACAGGTGAGAAGCCATATCAGTGTGATGTCTGTGGAAAATCATATTCTGTAAGTAATCAATTAACAGCACACAAACGTATTCATACAGGTGAGAAGCCATATTGCTGTGAAATCTGTGGTAAAACCTTCTCTGAAGGCGATACCTTTATAAAGCACAAACGTATTCATGCAGGTGAGAAGCCATATGACTGAAACCTGTGGAAAATCATTCTCTCAAAGGACTCAGTTAACAAGACATGAAGGTAATCATATACCATAGTAATTGTATTAATGTGAAATTTCAGGTTATCAATAATTATTTCAATATATGATGAATCTATCTTGTATTTTAATTGATATAACTTTATTATACCTTATTGTCAAATTCATATTACTACCCACCCTCATTTAGTTTTCTTATCTCATTTTAATTTTGAGACAAGACTGTAAAAGCAAGATTACACTTGGAAAATGAAAGAACAAACAGCTGTATTCGGTAACTAGAAGGGGAATTTAGGAATCGTGTGTATTTGCCAAGGGTAGAAGGAGAAAGGAAGAGGCCTGTCAGTTCTTAGAAGATGAGGAAGAACGGCATGTGCATGGTAGGAAGGGTTTGTTTCCAATATGAGCCTTAGAGAGGGAGCAGCTATCCTAGTAGACGGTAATATATGATAGATGGGTGAAAGATATAAACACAAGCATAGCCCCTTGTACATCAGGAATTACTGCTGGGATGCTTTAGAAATGTGGTGGAATAGGATACGGTCACGTTAATAATAAATCAGGTTATAGATGAAGATATCATCCACAATGACTTGTACAGTAGCATTATAGTTATCTGTTAGAAGGTTAGAGGAGATGCCTTAGACATACTTATGGAGTTATAAGTTGCTGGATAAGTTTTGGAAAGTTATGGATGGAGTTATAGCCGATTAAATTAGAAATCACCGATTTTCTGAGAAAATGTCTTCCTGTTAGTATCTCCTTAGTCAAGCAACTGCAAGAAAATTAATTAAGTGTAAACCACTGTACTTGGCATTCGTTGATCTGGAGGAAGCACTTGAGAAATTCCTTTGGTGTATCATCTGGTGTTGTGTGAGGAAGATTGCGGAAGGGAAGTGATTTGCATAGAAATCATGAGGAATTGCATACAACGTACTAGTCAACATAATTATCAGTGGAGGAGGATGTTCTGAAAATGTAGTTGCTAGAATAACAGGATGGAGAAAGTTCAGAGAGGTATTAAATATGCTGGAATGAAAGGTTTCTATTTCTGAGTGAAAAGTAGATTTTGTGTTGATTGTGCATGAACATCAATGCTACATGGTAGTGTCACACGGGCTCTGAATGGAAAGACTAGAGAGACACGAAGTGGGTAAGCTTCACTGGATGTGCAGTGTTGGTGTTCATGTACGGCAAAGTTCTAATACAGTTCTATATTTAAGAGATGAGAAATTATTTACATTTGATAGATATTTGTCATCTTGTTTATTGTTAACACAATGTTTTGGCTGATATACCCTCCAACCTTCATCAGGTGTTTTAAGGAACTTTCGAACCTGTGTTCTCATTGCTATGGTATTTTTCAATGTTGTTGTTGTAGAAAATAGTTTATGAAGAAAATACAAAAATCCTTGTATGGAAGTGGGCACTTGAATGGGATAAGTGTAGAATTCGATTATTATCCTGCTTCCAGCTTCAGTGTTGCTGCTAGGATTCGAAAAATAGGGTACACTCACCCCTTCGTTTTGTGATTTAGAGGGGATTTTTGAAAAACAATGGGAAATTCACTGTGGTGTTCAGTGAACAAATTAAACACACTACCCAGCAGTGGCTAAAACGCAAACCAATCAAGCTTATGCATAAATTTTCTTTTTGTATGCTTGTTTCCTTTTTCCCAGTATCATAACAATGGCTGATAAATTTCTGAAGCAGAAATGATTACTATATTTTGCAAGTCTACTTTGGCTCTTGAGAAGACTTCCTACTGCTTGGTGCTTGTTTATATGTGTATATATACACCAGGAGCCCTGCATATCCTTGCAGCATGTATTAGTCATAGACACACGAAGGATTTCAATTAATGTCCCATGCATGTATTCAGACTTATCAATAATATTAATATGCTTAGTTTTGTTTGTTTTCGTACGTATGTGTTGTGTGTATCACGCTTACTTCAAAGGAAGGGGTAAAAAGTTTGACGGAAGAGGGACAAAGAAAAGTCAAATAAAAGGTGAGGTATAGTTTAAGTGAGAGGCAAAGCAGGAAAGAGGAGGGAGGGAGAGAGAGAGAGTGGGGAAAATGGTAGTGTTTAACGCAGGTGGACAGTTAGAGGAGGCAGAGATTTAGAGATAGAGATTGAGTGAAGAAAGGGAATAGATTGTATCTAGATAGAGTACTGTGTAGGAGAGTAGATAAGAGATGGCATAGGGTGTCCACAATTCCACATAGCTACACGGATCACAAACTTGTGACGTGTACGCTAGTCTTAGATAAGACACATAGGCAGAGTCCCGGTTACTGGAAACTAAATACGTCTTTCCCGTTGAGATAGGTTTTCAGAGACGGGATTAGCACGCTAGTAAAGAAGGCTGACTGGAGCCATCATCTGTATATATATAAAGAGAGGATGTGTGTGTGTGTGTGAACGTGAATGTAGTTTATGCACGTCCACAAATTAGCACGCATGTTGCTCCAATTTTAGGAGATGTGTCATGACCTTATGTGCATTTTAGCGAAGTTTTTCTATCAGAGGCACCCGCGTACAGCTGTAAAAATCGATAAATTTTTACCAATTTTGAAGTTTGTTGACATGGCGAAGTCAAATCTGTGCGTACACGCATGAAGGCGAGAGAGAGAGAAAGAGAAATTGTCTGTTTGTGAGAGGGAGGGTGAAGGAGAGATACATTTTGTTTGCCAGCGTCTGTGTGGTAGGCAGCTAACAAGCAAAAAGAAAAAAACGCAGGAAACAACAAGCAAAAAGAAAAAATACCTTCTCTTGCTATCTCTCTCTCCCTCCCTTACACACACATGCCAGTTATCTCTCTTTCTTTCTTTCTTTCTCACACACACACACACACCAACATTACACTCAAAACACATGTTGCCAAAAAGAAATACACGCTTTCTTTTTATAGTGAGTATGCCAGACAGAAAGTGTGGTGTGTATGTGAAGTTCTTTTGTTAGTGTGAGAGAGCAGCATGTGTGTGTGTGTGTGTAATGTTGCTGTGTGTGAGAGAGAAAGAAAGAAAGAGAGATAACTGGCATGTGTGTAAGGGAGGGAGAGCGCGCTCTCTCAATCTCTTTCGCGTTCTTTCCAAACACTTTTTATGGAAACTGCCGAATTGATGTAAACAAACCCATGTGGTCTGATTTTCATGTTTCTAGGTATTGTACCGTAAATCGCCATTTCCAAAATATATTTATTTTTAATCATTTATCCGTATGTATATGTAACACAAGATGTGTGTATGCATTTTGTTGATATACGGGCAACACACACACATACACATACGAACATGTATGCGTACAAAACATGTATGCAATTTGTGTGCATATGTGTGTGTTGCTTATATATATATGTATATATATATATATATATATATATTTATATAGATAGGATGATAAATTGAGTATTAATTAAATTTAAAACCAAGTAGCCTAGCATATAAAAATCTGAAAATTCAGAAAAAATTGTATTACACGTGTATAAGGGATGACCACTAGGTGGACATCCAATATGCTAGAAAGAGGTCATCAACGACCCAACCACAAAGAAAAATAATGTTCTCCAGAAAAATTTCGCAAAACGTCAGAACAGGACAAAATGAGAAATATACAGAATAAAGAATTATCTATGCACTGCTGCACTTTCGAACATTAACATTTTACTTACGTAACATCCGTGTTCTCATAT
>NC_069008.1:12941569-12949720 GCF_001194135.2 Octopus bimaculoides | reverse complement strand
ATAGTAGCTTTATAAAGCACAAACGTATTCATACAGGTGAAAAGCCATATCACTGTGACTTCTGTGGTAGATCATTCTCTGAAAGTAGTAACTTAACTAATCACAAACATATTCATACAGGTGAGAAACCATATCACTGTGATATCTGTGGTAAATCATTCTCTCAAAATAGTAGCTTTATAAAGCACAAACGTATTCATACAGGTGAAAAGCCATATCACTGTGACTTCTGTGGTAGATCATTCTCTGAAAGTAGTAACTTAACTAATCACAAACATATTCATACAGGTGAGAAACCATATCACTGTGATATCTGTGGTAAATCATTCTCTCAATGGACTCAATTAACAAGACATGTAGGTGTTCATATACCATGGTAATTGTATTAATGTGAAAGTTCAGGTTGTCAGTGGTTGTTTCAGTAAATGATGAATTCATCTTGTATTTTATTTGATATAACTTTATTACACTTTATCGTCAAATTCATGTTACTACCCACTTTCATTTATTTTTCGTAGCTCATTTTCTATTTTAGACAAGGCCATAAAAGCAAAGTGGCAGTCTTGATAAAACTAGAACACTGGAGGTAGCAAAGAGCTATATTAAGTAACTAGAAAAGCAACTTTGGAATCAGGTGTATTTAGCAAGAGTAGAAGCAGAAAGGAAGAGGTTCGCCAGTGTCTTAGAGCATGTGCATGGGGGAAAGAGGGTCTTTCCAGTATGAACCTAACATGGGGACCATCTATCCCAATAGCAGTAATATAATAGATCAGTCAATTGAGGATATAATGAGAAGTATAGCCCTCATGCATCCGGAATTGCTGATGGGATGCTTAAAAAGAGCTGGGGTAGGATATAGTTGAGTCACTTTTATAATAAATCAGGTTATAGATGAAGATATCATCCACAATGACTTGTGCAGCAGCATTACAGTTATTTGTTACAATGATAAAGGAAATGCCTTAAAATTACTTGTGGATGAATCAAGTTTCTGGATAAGTTAAGGTAAGTTATGGAGGGAGATATAACCCAGTTAATTAGAAATCACTTTGATTTTTGTGTCTGGGAAAAATACTCCTGATGCGATCTTCTTAGTCAGACAACTGCAAGAAAATTAATTAGGTAAGACTAAAGGATTGTACTTGTCTTTTGTTGACCTGGAGGAAACCTTTAAGAAATTCTGGTGGTGTGTGAGGAAGCTTAAGGAAGAGAATTGGCTACTGAAAACTGTACAGGCTATGTACAGAAGTGCTTTCAAGAGTTCACCAGGATTCAGTTCTCAGTCCTCTCCTATTCACCAACGTCTCTCAGGCCATACAGAGGAATTGAAGGCCTTCTGCCCATGGCAATTACTATATATTGATTGCATGACAGAATCTGTTATAGAATTACAAAAGACTTTCCACGTTTGGCAGCAAAAACTGGAATTGAAGGACCTTAAAGATAAC
Source organism: Octopus bimaculoides (assembly GCF_001194135.2). Classification (NCBI taxonomy): domain Eukaryota; kingdom Metazoa; phylum Mollusca; class Cephalopoda; order Octopoda; family Octopodidae; genus Octopus; species Octopus bimaculoides. The sequence continues at coordinate 12,948,272 of NC_069008.1, read as the reverse complement.
ATAGCAATGGTTCTTGTAAGCAAAGAAACAGGATTCTACTCACTTTAAGTAAAAGGCTTGATATGTCAGAAAGTTATAGACAGGAATTGCATACAGTGTACTAGTTGACTTAATTAGCAGTGGAGGAGAACGTTCTGAAAGTGTAGTTGCTAGAATATAAATAGGCTGGAGAAAGTTCAGAGAACTATTAACTAGGCTGGAACCAAATACTTCTCTTTCTAAGTGAAAGGTAAATTGTGTTGCTTGAGCGTGAAAATCAGTCCTACAAGGTAGTGACACATGGGCTCTAAATGCAGTGGACATGCGAATACTAGAAAGGAACGACGCAAATAAGCTCCATTGGATGTGCAGTGTTTGTGTGCATGTAAGACAAAGTTCTAATGTATTGAGACTATTAGGCATAAGAGGAATTAGATGTAATGTGCAAAAAAGAAGGCTGTATTGGTATGGGTCTTTGAATGGTATGAATGAGGACAGTTCCATAAAGAAGAGCCAAACACTGAAAGTGAATGAAACTTGTAGAAGAGATAGTAAGTGGAAATCATGAGAAGTATTGTACTTTTGAACCAATTAAGTTGGTTCAAAACTTTCTTGAACTTTCTCATTGAACCATATATATAAAGGTGGTTTTTGGCGGTAATGGCAGAATATTGAATCAGCTGCTCGATGTCTCCATTCTCATGGTAGTCAGACGACACAGATTTCTCATTATGAATATAGCACGATTATTTTCCAGTTGTACTGGGCCAGCCGTAATTTCTATACTTGTTAAACTGACGTATATCCTAGTAGTATGTCTCTCCCGGTGTGTAATTGTCGCTGTTATTTTTCATCAAAAGATCACGGGGAAAAATGTCCCGGACCTCTGCTTCACAAACAACATCGCGCTCATCTATAATATTAAGGTGACACTGACGATTTTCTCGGACCATAACTTAATAGGACTAACAATGTATGGTCGACAGAAGACTAAAGACGTGCAGGCTACTAAAAGCACCCAGCTCCTCTCCAGCCTGAACTTTCACAAAGCTGATTGGAAGGGTATCGAGAAAGGGATCATGGAATATAACTGGTCTGCCAGTCTCTTTACGCAAGATATCGACATAAATCTACAACACTTTATGACAATCATGCATGACATATGCAGTAAGTTTTCTTTAGAGAGAATGCCAAGCCAGCAGAAAGATATCATACCCAGATATAGGGGGATTCTAATGAGATAATGAGCAAAAATCTCAAATCGTCTAAGTGGGCCACCAAAGGATAACAAACGATCCTATCTCAAACAAATATTGCTCGAGATCGAAAATAAACTCAAACGCTCCCAAGAAAAGGAAGCCAGAGCTGTCAAAAATATTAAGACAAAGGCGCAGGAGTGGCTGTGTGGTAAGTAGCTTGCTTACCAACCACATGGTTCTGGGTTCAGTCCCACTGCGTGGCACTTTGAGCAAGTGTCTTCAACTATAGCCTCGGGCCGACCAAAGCCTTGTGAGTGGATTTGGTAGAGGGAAACTGAAAGAAGCCCATTGTATATATGTATATATATATATATGTGTGTTTGTGTGTCTGTGTTTGTCCCCCCCAACATCGCTTGACAACCGATGCTGGTGTGGTTACGTCCCCGTAACTTAGCGGTTCGGCAAAAGAGACCGATAGAATAAGTACTAGGCTTACAAAGAATAAGTCCTGGGGTCGATTTGCTCGACTAAAGGCAGTGCTCCAGCATGGCCACAGTCAAATGACTGAAACAAGTAAAAGAGTAAAGAGTAAACCCTGAAGCCTTCTCTAGATATGCAAAAAGAATCTGCTTCAGTACGGTACAAAATAGGGCAACTATGCGAAGAAATTGGCTCACCGACTGCAGACCCCCTAGAGGATCAGTAAAATACTGAATGTGCAATACAAGAGCGTTTTCACCACTCCACTGGGACACTTTGCAACTAGCGATGCCTGATGAGTTCTTTGGCTCCACAGCTCCATACAACGAAATGGCAATCATTGATAGTATCAAAATATAGGAAAGTGATGTTATATCAGCCATTATCGAAATGAGCTCAAACTCAACCACGGGTTCTGATGGATTCCCAGAAATCCTCCTAAAGAAATGCAAAGAGACTCTAGCAAGACCATTTCAGATTCTCTTCCAGAGCTTCCACTCAACTGGGAGACTTCCCAAAAAGTTTAAAGGAAGGCATAATATGCCCTGTCCATAAGGGAGGTAGCAGAGCAGATGTTGAAAATTACAGAACTGTCTCTCTAACTTCCCATGTCAGCGAAGTCATAGAGTGCATTGTCAGGAAGAAACTAATTGCATTCCTTGAAGATAATGACTTGCTTCCTGACACCCAGCATGGTTCTCGCTCAGGAAGAGCTGCCTTACACAGCTTTTGCAGCACTATGACGGGGTGTTGAAACAATTAATGAATCACTCAAACGTGGATGTGATATATCTCAACTTCGCAAAAACCTTTAATATGGTTGATCATGGGATGATATGTCACAAACTACGGAGACTCAGCAAAACTGGGAAGATCGGAGAGTGGTTGCATGACTTCTTAAAAGACAGAAGCCAGGATGTAGCAGGATGTAGCAGCCAACGGAGCCCTCTCCAAGGAAACTGTAATAGAAAGTGAAATGCCTCAGGTAACTGTATTGGGGCTGCTGCTGTTCATGGTGGCTCTTTCAGACATGCCATCAGATACACAGGCAATTACGCTTACCAACTATGCCAGCGACACAAAAATAGTACAAGCAGTTAAAGAACCTTCTGATGCTAATCTTCTACAGAATGACCTAGATGCCATATGTAAATGGGCTGAGGACAACAACATGCAATTTAATGCAGGCAAATTCCAGGCCCTCCGCTACCGGCTGATTCAGGGATTCTCAATGGGGGTACATATGCACCCCTAGGCGTGCACAGGAAAATCTGGGGTGCATGAAAAAGTTTTGCGATAGAAAGTAATTTTTCTCATTTCTGTTAATTTACTGATTGTTCATCCGTCAGCTCACCGGGGTTTTGCATGAAGCGTAGACTACAAAGTTCATGCACTGGCATGCAAGTACGTACGTACGTACTGACCACAATTATGGTTGTTTGTTGAGAACACACCCTTGCATGGATCAATGATATTGTAGGCTTGAACAAGCGTCTCATGGATGCATAACGTATGCGCGAGATATACACGAGACATCTCGCGCGTACGTTAAGCATGCACCTCTATATAGTCTGGCTCAGCTGCTGCGCTGATCATTGCTGAATTTACCATCAGGTAAGCATTCCGCGATTAATCACAAGAAATTCACGTCATATCAACAAACACTTCGGATCACGCTTTTATTGGTATGTGTTCTGTTGATACTTTATGCATTTTAGTTGTTCAGTTATGATCCTTATTGTCATAGTTACTCCTCAAATGAAATTTATTAACTTCAAAGGCCAAGAAAATGCGATGGGTTAAGGGTTGCGATTGATCAAAGAATAGGCAATCTAGTTATTTATCAAATAACATCCGAAATAAAAGATAACACGCTTGATGCCCTTCATAATGCCAGCTGCTTTACAGTGTGTGCTGGGTTTTTTTAATGTGAAACTGGCACAAATACTTAAACATGGCACACACACACACACACACACACACACACACACACACACACACACACACATACAAGTTTCAAGCCACATTCCACATCTTGATACATCTTCTCCTAACCAAATTTTTAATTTTTATTTCGTCTGAAGAAAACTTTTTTTTTCCATGATATAATCGAATCATCTATAATTAATGTGTCTGAAACAGCTGTAGTGAACCTTTAACCCATTTGTATTCTTATTTTATGTAAACACCATTCCTGGAACCACCCCTATGTTGAATCTGGAACTTACATTGGATCATAAAACTGAATGACTATGTACAGATGTTTTTATATATGGTATATACACGGATGTACGGAGCTCGACTCTTGCTTTGTGTCATTTAAAACTGGCTTCAAATTTTGGCACAAGGCTCAACTGGTACTTATTTTATCGACCCCGAAAGAATGTGAGGCAAAAACGATCTTGGCAGAATTTGAACTCATAGCGTAAAGATAGACGAAATGCCACTAAATATTTTTCCTGCCGTGTTATGGACTCTGTCAGCTTGTCGCCTTTGTTGTCTTTAATAAAATAACTTGATTTAAATGAATCCAACAAGTAATATGTATGTATGTATGTGTGTACACACATGTACATACATGTACACACACAGGTTCATTTCAAACATTCTCATTTTTAAAAATCATCTCTGGCTCATTGTTAAGAGGACATTGATGTATGTATGTATGTATGTATGTGGCAGGTGGCTCTTGAGCGCTACTGGTACCATGTAATCTAGTACAACCTGTCACATGGTTGGGTTGTCGGCGACTAAACTGGCAACTCCACTGAGCGTGCTTGGTGGTGAGGGCAATTGTTTGACACCCTGCAGAACAAAAAGTAAGACCGTCAAAGGGCAGAAGAATTACAGTGTAGTCAACGGCCATTCAATAAACGTGTGCTTGTGGACATGTGTGGAGTCATTGTGTGTGTGTGTGTGTATATATATATATATATATTGTATATACTGTATTTCAAACTGTATGTGTGTATAGTGTCTAGATTGTATTTTAAATTGTATATATAGTATCTCAATTTTTACCTCTGCCTTAGCGAAGGCAGAGGTATTGTTTTCAGTTGTGTTTGTTTGTTTGTTTGTCTGTCCGTGGACAAGATATCTCAAGAACCGTTGGATGGATTCAGATGAAACTTTCAAGGATGTTTGGCCTCGTGAATGGCACAAACTGATTAGAATTTGGGATCGATCCGGTACCGGACAAGGATTCTGGATTATTTTTCCTGTCTTTTTACTTAATTTTTGAGAGCGGTCAGGTTCATTTCAAACAATCTCATATTTAAAAATCATCTCTGGCTCATCGTTGAGAGGATGTTGATGGATGGATGGATGTGTTTGTTTGTGTGTGTGTGTGTGTTATCTTCGTAATAAAGAAACGCCGATAATTTCGACGATGCATGTAAAGACATGTGTCATCGAAATTATCGGCGTTTCTTTATTACAAAGATAATACATGCACGCACACGCGCGCACACACACGCGCGCACACACACACACACACACGAAAAAAATATGCAGTGAAAAACTGAGGAAAACTTTTCTTGCCAAGGCGTTTCAAAACCTGAAATCTTTCGATATGTCAACTGTCGATAGTCGAAATCGATTGTATACCGATTCAGAACAATGAACATGTCCTCATTGTCTCATCCACATTGATACATCTGAATGCTTTTCTATAATATAACGACAGTCTTCTGTATATTGACATTAACTGTTCAACTATTATATCTCTACCGACACAAATATCAGGACCACAACACTACTAACATCAGAACGATTTCATTAACTACACAGCCGTATTTTCTGTATGTTTAGTGAAGCGCAATGTCTCTATTTAATGGCTTTCTTTTTCTTTCTTCTAAGCAATGAAAGAAGATGTACTGAAATGCTTTATGTGTTTAAACTTCAGTGGAGAAATACTGGTTATGCATAAACCAGCTTAATGCAAATGGATGGTACAGACAACAGTGCACAGTCTGCGTGTTTTGGTCGTATATGGACGCATCTAAGTCTGTAAGTAATACTGATTACAGAACTTAGGACTGAAAGCAGTACTGGCATTTATATAGAACCCTGACATTTGTAGACCCTACTATGGGTAATAGGGACAACTATTGACCATAGAGGAGAGAAGGGACAGCAGAGAAAATTTGTGACTTTAATGAACAGTTTTGACATCAACTCCTCATATAATCACCTAAGGTGAAAGGGCTGCTCTCTACCTCAGTGAAAGTAAGTATTTTTTTATCACAACCAATTTTGTGTGTGTGTGGGTGTACAGTATGAAGAGAGCAAAAGTTTGTGCTGCTGTCCAAATGTGACCAACTCATCACTAATCAAGGAAAATTATGACCCCCAAATTGTTACAGATGTGACCATTCCTATTGTTTTTCAACATGGACAATGTATCTATCACTGTACTATCCTCCTGTTTTTATTTTTAATAGCTATTGTTCACACACGATGGGCTTCTTTCAGCTTAACCAATCTACTCACAAATTTTTGGCCCGAAGCTATAGTAGAAGACACTTTCCCAAGATGCGATGGAGTGGGACTGAACCCAGAACTATGCAATTGGGAAGCAAGTTTCTTACGACACATCCATACCTGCACGCACACACACACACACACACACACACACACCTCTCTATATATATGTGTGTGTGTGTGCATGTAAGTTTGTATACACACACACACATATTGTTGAAATTTACAGAAAAAACAAAAGACAAAGCAGGTGCATTAGTTTGATGCTCGGGAAAGTGAGAAGGTCTTTCATGTTTCGAGCCTACGCTCTTCGACGGAAAGGAATATGAGGAAACAAACAGAGAGAGAATAATATATATCTATATATAAATATATATATATGGAAAAAAGACAAAGTAGAAAATGCTAAAATACTTTTATAAAGAACATTACAGGACCGGTTTCGATCCTTGAGATCTTTTCAACAGTAAATATGAATAATAGAGTTTTGAAAAATTATTGAAAAATTAAATTTTGGTAAATTTAGAAGAAAAGTCTTTTTAAAGACATATTTGTATAGTATT
>NC_069008.1:12937380-12939190 GCF_001194135.2 Octopus bimaculoides | reverse complement strand
TACCAGCATGCCAAAAACCAACATGGAGGCAGTCTGGGTCAACTTGACATCTGCATTTCATCCAAGCACCCGAAGGACCCAACACTCAGACAAATACAGGAGTGAGTCCTCATAAATGAAACATGCTCAGTACTAAATAGGAAATATACGTAGTAGGTAGTCATATCCCTACACCCACAGTTTATATATATATATATATATATATATATATATATATATACAAGTAGAATAGTTAGTGGACTGTTATGTATCTGTGTGTATATGTGTATATATGTATATGTATCAACATTTCATGTGAAACAACCTAATATATACACTCATACACACATACATACGACAGGATTCTACACAGTTTCTGCCTACCAAATTCATTCACAAGGAATTGGTCAGCCTAGGGCTATAGTAGAAGACAATTTCTCAATGTGTTGCGCGGTGGGACTGAACCTAAATCCATATGGTTGCAAAGCTATGCTTACCCCTGTATTCTGTGGCCCTCTGTCATTAATGACTATGGATGAAGGCCCTAGATTCCCCGCCCCTCCACTAAAACAACTTTGTATCTGAACTGTTCGATATGCAAAAGGCAGCCTCTGTCACTCAAGCACTGCATTTGAGGTGTTGTTTGAGCTGTATTGTTCTCCCTGTCTGCTGTTTTATCCTGTTCTATCTCTCCAGTGGGGGGTGTTCGAAAAAATTCGATCCTGCGCAGTGTCCCACATCTCAACGTCACTAATGGATCCTGAGAAACAGCACGGCCATTACAACTTGGTGACAGTGAAAGCCTTTCTTGTGCTTGTGTATAATTACAAGGAAACATATTTGGAATCAGGGTTTTCCTTCCGCTAGATGGATTGCACTCCCCCACCAGGTTAACGAGCTCCATCTTTCTCGGCTGAGTTGCTAAGTAACCCACAGCTGGGACACTGACAATTCATACTATTCCTGTCAGAATAGACCTGTGAACAACAGTGGCTAAGAGGAGGGTCCTCACTTCTCAAACCCTTGGAATTCCAGAAGCAGGGCCCCACTACTAAAATCTTATCCAGGACCTGTACCTGTATTAACAACACTAATTTATGTTTAATTTTCTCTACCAAATCATAATTTATTTCTTATTTTTTGTTTTCTTTTTCAGACATTCTTCCTTGCATACTCAAATTTTTACCTCTTGTCATTTTATTTCTCTTTTCTCTTTCAGGATACCTCTCTGTTACTCTCTAATTCTTTTCCACCCTTTCTGCCTTTGTCTTTCCCGTTCTCTCTTTGTATATTAAATTTCACCTTCTCTCTTTGCTGAATCTCACCTTCTTTCTCCTCTTTTTCTCCTCCCATCTCTCTTCCTTTCTCTAATACCATTTGCTTCCACATACTCTCTCTTTCCTCCTTTGCTGATCTTAAAACCAAGAATGTCCCAGTTCCCTTCTACTAGTCCAGCAGTTGTGATCAGAATGCTGCTGTTCACCCTTGCAACAATTCTAACCGTTACTGCAGATCGGGAATTTAGTGAAGCTTACTATGAGTTTGTGGGTCCTGGTTATTCCTATGGTTACCTTCAGACATCTCCAGCAGAACAGTTCTCCCCAACAGAAAATCTACGGGAATGTGCCGACGTTGCTCTAAACAGCCAGTCAGAGTTTTTTACTTACGACACAGTCAGCCATGTTTGTAAGAATTACTCGCCGAAAAATATAATGACAGTCGTCAGCACGAATGACAGCAACGAGATGTCCTATTACAGAAGTAAGTGGTGCACTATCATCGTCATTGTTGTTTTTGTAGTTGCCGTCGTCGTCGATGTTGTTGTTGTTGT
>NC_069008.1:12933765-12935215 GCF_001194135.2 Octopus bimaculoides | reverse complement strand
GACGACAAAGGGTAACAGGGTTTTACATTTGAAAATACTAACAGGTGAGACACCATGCAAGTAAACACACTGATGTCTGTGGGGGAACAAAAATGGAAAATTTTTGTTCCCCCACAGACATCAGTGTGTTTACTTGCATGGTGTCTCACCTGTTAGTATTTTCAAATGTAAAACCCTGTTACCCTTTGTCGTCGCTGGTTGTGACTTGAGTGCAACTCGTATAAATTAACGCATTTATATGTAAAGGAATTTCTGTAGAATATGTGAGATACCCATAAGTATGATTTTTTGTAATTCGCTTATTTGGGGGCTTCTAGGGGATTTGGTCTACATACTTGTTCGCTCCTCTTGATATCATTTCAAGTGCCCCGATAGTAAGGGGTAATGTTTTTGAGTTGCCACAGTCTTCCGATTTCAATCTCCAGGTCTTTATATTTGCTCAGTTTTTCAAATGTTTTTCAGAGATATGATTTTGTTGGTTGGAGCTGCAACATCAATCAGAAGGCAAGTTTTTTGTCAATGTGACTTTTCACAATGAGATCAGGTTGATTTGCTTGCCGTTCCCGATCAGTTTGAACACTGGAATTCGAAAAGATGGTGCCGGAGGTAAAGAATACGCACACCACCCATTTTTGGTGTAACCCTAACCTTAAAACCAATCCTAAAACTAGCCCTAAAACTAACCTTAAACCCCTAATCCTAAACCTAAACTCTAACCCTAACCTTAAACCCTAACCCTAATCCTAAACACCGGATGTGCGTATTCTTTACCTTCGCCAAGATGATCACCTCAGCATTCTGGGAAACTTGTGGTGGCTTGTGTTCCCACCAATTTTTTTTGTGAGGAAGGTTGTATGTGTGGCATATTGACCAGCATATGTACTGGGCTGCCCGGTCATGTATTCTGTTGGTGCCAGTCTACGGTATCCAGAGATTATGTGATCAATGTTATTTTTCATCTTCTTTTAGTTTTGTTTCTATTTCTTGCCTGCCGCGTGTCTTCCCGACACCTAGGGCAAAGAAACTCACTGTATTCATTGAGAATCATTAGAATAAACACACCAGATTGTTCATTTACAAAATCAAATAAAGTTATGCAGTAAAATATTATTTACATGGAAGGTAATCTTTCTCAGAGCGACAATGCTCATCTCAATACATGTTACCGGCACTGCCTCCCCAGGGGACAGTGGAATGATCCAGGGGGGGGTCGTTGAAGAAAAGTTGGACGATAATGGGATGATCAAAAGGGGATGATGGATGTAAAAACAAAATAATGGGTTAATTGGGTTAATTAACTTTTATTTGTAAAATACAGTTGTTTCGAATTTGCTGTAGAAAATAGTCTGTTTGTGGTGGTGAGTTGGGGGGTCTTTTAATGTGGTCCGGAGGTGGGGGGGAACAGCCCGAAAAAGTTGAGGAACCATTGATTTAAAACAACCTTTTGCAC
>NC_069008.1:12929666-12933372 GCF_001194135.2 Octopus bimaculoides | reverse complement strand
AATTTGGCACAAGGCCAGAAGTTTCAGAGTAGGGGGTCATGATTACATTGACCCCAATGCTCAACTGGTACTTATTTTATCGACCCCCGTAAAAATGAAAGCCAAAGTCGATCTCGGCGGAATTTTAACTCAGAACATAAAGGCGAACGAAATGTTGCTAAAGATATTTCCCGATGTGCTAACGAATCTACCAATTCGCCATCTTGCATACACCCACACATATTGAGATTTCTTCACACACAGACTTTCATAATAATAGTAATAACTACAAAGAAACTTTTAGATCTCGTCATGTATGTTGGCTTTATATCTGATTTATCAAAAAGACATTTTCACTGCTTTAGATAACAGGGGATAAAACACTATAAAAGGTTGATAGTTGCAATAGAGACATTAGTCTCTCTCTATCACCTTTCAACAAAATTATATATTAAGAAACAGTAGAACAATTAACAACATAATAAAAATAAGTTTTATTTTTGGTGATGCTTGGTTTTACAAATCCTGTGTTATTCAGCCTGGCAGCCGCTGGTTGATTTGTAGTCAGCATTGGAAGGTTAAAAGCATTGTTGAGGCATCTCAGTGGAGCAAGTTGTTGTTACATCGAAGGCATCGTGCGAAGCGCTTTAAGTACTGGTTTTACTACGCATGCACACTCGAGGGGCTTCCGGGAAGGCAAGTCCCTTGTGCATGCGTAGATTGTACTTCCTTAATGGCGGCAATAATTTCGCGCCACTACAACACCAACAGTCATTTCAGAGAATACTGTGTACTGCTGCATGCATTTCAAACTTCTGTCATTTATCTTTTATCTTTTACTTGTTTCAGTCATTTGACTGAGGTCATACTGAGTCACTGTCTCGAAGAGTTTTAGTCGAATAAGCCAACACCAGGACTTACCTTCCTTTTAAACCTGGTCTCTTTTGCCAAACTTCAGTTATGGATACGTAAACATTCCAACACAGATTCTCAGGTGGTGGAGAACAACAAACACAAACAGAAAAACACACACACATAGATACATATATACATATACGACAAGCTTCTTTCAGTTTCCGCCTACCAAATCCACTCACAAAGCTTTGGTCGGCCAATAGCTATAGCAGCAGACACTTACCCGGGTTGCCACGCAATGGAACCGAATGTAGAACCATGTGGTTGGGAAGGAAGTTTCATACCGTACAGCCACACCTGCACCAGATACCTAGCAGGATGTTCCTGAAATTACTTTGGAAGGCTGCCGAGCTTGAACAAATTATATAGTAAGCACGTAGAGGTTTTCTTCATTACAAACTGCAGTTAGAAGAGCATTTATCACAGACAAAAGTCTCCCTTCTTTATGAGTGATGAGTAAATGGATAAAAATATCGATGAAATTAACTTACGATATACGGTTGATCAAAGTTTTATTGAGCTCAGAAGAAAGTAAAGCAAGTTGACCTCGGTGGGGATTGAACTCATAGTTTAACTGTTTTGTCCTCTTTCGGGTGAGATGATAAGACAGGCTCATAAACAAAACCTTGTAGGAACAGACCTAACAGCAACTTATCAAAACCTAAATCAAAAGGATGAAAGGAAGCGTGACAGACCAAAAAACAACATGGAGAAGTCCACAGGATTGAAGAACTAACAGATAGCAATTAAGAAGAGATATCCTAGGATGTATTTCTTCTGTAAGTCTAACAACTGAACACCCTTTAACAATGTTTTCTGTCATGTATAGATCACTACACATTTTGGATAAGGGTTAATTTTTAGCTGTGTAGGTATAAAGTCTCCCTTGGCTTACTACGGAATCTTGCACACCATTACATAAAGTGTTGCGTGTTCACTTGTGAAAATAAAACAAGAAACAAACTTTAAAATTACAGGGAGACGTTATTCCTCTGCTTAATAAACACATCACGGATACTGGTAGTTGTATAGTTCATCCGTTGTTTGGATAATTCAACTTGGGCTGTCGTTGGTTGCATGTTTCGTTTAACGGCAGGAAAATAACATGACTTGCTTTTGTGAAAATCTTTCACCCCTCTGTCATAGATGCTTTGCTAACTGCAGAATTAGGCTCCAGAAAAGATTCAGGTTAGTTGCTTTAGAATGTATTACGCACAACATGATTGGATCCTCGATCAAATCCCGCGCAATATTTGACCAATCAAAGTACGGGACTCAACCAATGTTCCAAACTCAAATGATAAGCCAATCATTTCAAATTAACGTGTGAAGCCTATAAAAAGCTAGTCGACTCCAATATGCCACAATAGAAATTAGTTTCACTACAAATTCAAGCAACAGTATTTAACAGGTGTTCATTTTATTCATCAATCATAAACACGCATATTGATAATACATTCGAGGGGGGGCTGAAAAGTTCTAAGGGTGTCGCAAAAGACCTGGTTGAAGGCTCAACCTTCTGAGTTCTATTACAAAGCTTAGAAAAACTGAAGAACCATTGCAATAAGCATATGAATCCGAGAGGGGAACAGGTTGAATAAAATCATAATTAACTGGTCCTCTTATGTTTTCTACCAAAAGCCAAGAACTTTTCAACACTCTCTCGTATATATTTATCTTTTTCTTGTTTCAGTCTGGACTGCGGCTATGCTGGAGCAGTGACTTGGTGGATTTTAATCGAACAAATCTTCCCCAGTTTTTATTTACTTTTTTAAACTCTAGTACTATTCCAACTGCCTCTTTTGCCGAACTGCTAAGTTACAGGGATGTTACTTTTTTTACTCTTTTTAGGTGAAACTGGTGATTTATAAAAACCAAACAGCTGTGGTTAATATGATATTTGATGGACAAAATACAAATCGTGAAACCTGGTTCTCTCATGAAAAGCTGAAAAGTTCCCCATGGAATGATTTATCTTCAACCACCCCATATATTTTCTCACTTCGGGGATTTAGGTATGTTATACTAGCAAAAAGAGCGCCACCCAAGTGGTTTTCTGCTAGTCTCTAAATTATATTTACACATTTTATTCACAATCTTTCTAATTTTACTGATGTTATGATTAATTTTCCTACAGCAAGATTTATTCTTTGTAAGCCTAGTACTTATTCTATCGGTCTCTTTTGCCGAACCGTTCTGGGGACATAAACACTCCAACACCGGTTGTCAAACAGTAGTAGAGGTACAAATACAGACACACACACACACGCACAAACATACACACACACACACATGTATGTATGTATGTATGTATATATATATGTATATATATATATATATATATATATAAACATAATTAAGGGATCAGCAAACAGTTGCTTCACCACATACCGAAGTTCAGAAATAGCAGCTAAAAAGCTGAGACTCCAACAGATAGCATTCTATCAGTCTCTTTTGCCGAACCGTTCCGGGGACATAAACACTCCAACACCGGTTGTCAAGCAGTAGTAGAGGTACAAATACAGACACACACACACAACCACACACACACACACACACATGCACAAACATACACACACATGTATGTATGTATATATATATATATAATACAAATAATATGTAGTATATGCATATATACATACATGTATGTACATACCTACATCTACATGTATATATAGATGCATATCTGGGTACAGGACGTCACAAAAAAACGTGGACAAAATGAAAAACAGAACATAAACAGAGCACAGAAAACACACAGGCCACATAGAGAACATTTCCTTCATCAGCTGTCACCATTTCTAAAACTAAG
>NC_069008.1:12928275-12928998 GCF_001194135.2 Octopus bimaculoides | reverse complement strand
ATTTAAAACTTCTTGATATATTGGAGAGGGGGTAATTAACCAAGGGTGGTAGTTGTCGTCAGAGGGGGTAATTGTCATGGGGAGTGGGGGTTATTTTTCTAGGGGGGGTTAATTGTCCTTATATGGTTTATTCAATTAAATCATGTCAGTACTATTCACAGTACTTCATTTTATGGATACCTGTTGAACGAAATTCGTGGGTGATCTCGCCTGGATTTGAACTCAGAGCTAAAAGAACCGGAAAAATACCGCGAGACACTTTAACTGATTCTCTAACGAATACTTCAATCAACTGACCTTAATACGAGGATGGGGTACTGAAAAGTTCCTGGTTTTAAGGGTGTCACAAAAGGGCTGGTTGGAGGCCCAATCTTTCGAGTTCTTTTACAGGGCTTAGAAAAACTGAACGACCACTGCAATAAGTGTGTGAATCTAAAAAGGGAATATGTTAAATAGAATCATAATTAACTAACCTTCCTGTATTTTCTTTTACCCAAAGCCAAAAACTTTTCAGCACTCCCTCATAGAATTACTAATCCTTTTTGCTATAGGCACAAAGCCTGAGGTTTCAGAATGCGGGCTGGTCGATTACATCAATCCCAGTGCTCAACTGGTACCTATTTCATCTATCTCGAAAGGATGAAAGGCAAAGTCGACCCTGGCGGAATTTGAACTCATAACGCAAAGACAGACAAAATGCCACTAAGTATTTTGCCCTGCATG
>NC_069008.1:12926649-12927880 GCF_001194135.2 Octopus bimaculoides | reverse complement strand
CTAAATATTGGCCTTTTCCGTAAAAAGTGTCTTCAACAATCTTTACCAAAGATCGGTCTTTTCTGTAACACCCACACGATCTTCACTACGGTGTTAGGGTTAGGGTTACGGTTACGGATGGAATTCTCTAACGCAAACCGTAAAACCCAAGCCCTTACCATAAACCTAACCCTAACTCTAAACCCTTCAAAATAAATTGCGCTCTCTGTATGTCTTTCGCTGTTATGATGTCGTTTCCCTGTTTCTCTCCAACACTTTTTACAGAAAAGGCCGATAATTAGGAACTCGTACCGAAAGATCGCCGGTGAAAGGCAAAGTTGACCTCGGTGGAATTTGAACTCAGAACGTAAAGATGAACGAAATACCGCCAAGCTTTTCGTCCTGCATGATGGTGATTCTATAAGATCGCCGCCGTTGGAATTATTGATGATAATATTATCCATTACTGATATTACCGTTGTTATATTTGCTGTTCCTGTCGTCATTGTTGTTGTTGTTGCTTTTGTTCATTCCAGGATATGGAACTGGTGATTCCATGACCGTCTTCATCCGCTTAAAAACCTAACTAACCAATCAAAAGATTTCCTGTAACTGACGTCCATCTCTACAAGGTAACCACCACAACTGATCAAGTATTACAAGTTAATAAAAACCTCACAATAACCATTGTAGCTACTAACATTGACTTTTTGTTGTGATTCTTTTCCTCTCTTTTTTTCCTCTATCAAGAGAAACACAGTGTTATTGTTGTTCTTTGTGTCGTATGTACTAGCATAAATGTATTTATGTATGCTTGTGTGAGTGTGTGTGTGTATATGTATGTGTGTGTGCGCATGCGCGTAATATAGTTTGTTAAGAATAAGACATTCCTATTTTGCGTTTCATACGCGTGACCAAATGATTTTCTAGACTAACCAGCATTAAGTGTCATTATATAGGTAGAAATCTCTGTTTCTTAGACATCCTTGAATGTTTTAGCATCGGGATTCCCTTTCATATATATGCGCACCAACAATTTGACCTCTTTGAAAGTTCGATAGATCTGTCATTTTGATCTGAAAAGAAACAGCAATTTTAGCAAAACATATTAAGCAACACTAATAATAAATTTTAAAAAGTTTAAAAATTAACAAGCTTTTGATGGTTTTATAGGTATTTCAAAATTATGATGCTATGACGCTAGGTGTTTCCATTTTTTTTTGTCCAACCCCTGCATATGTATATATCTGTT
>NC_069008.1:12921482-12925739 GCF_001194135.2 Octopus bimaculoides | reverse complement strand
TATATATATATGAATATAAATATATATATATATATGCATATATATATATCAATATATATGTGCATATATATATATATATATAGAGAGAGAGAGAGAGAGGGGGGGAGAAGTTGTTTTGCACCAATATCGATTAACAATACTGGAAATTTTTCATGTGTTTATGTATTAGTCTTTGTCGTTGCTTCTTCAGCAATATTAGTACTTTACAATATTAGTACTTTACACCTCTGAAATTCCAGTTGTCGCTATGGATATTGCCATCATTTTCGATATAGGAGAAAATGTTTAAAAATTCAAAGAAAATGGAGAATACATACATAGAGCCTCTTCAGGGGATAATTTCCAACTTCATAATGCATTTTAAAAGTGCAAATTTTGAATAACAGCAATCAGCCGAAATGCAGCGTAGGTAACATGAATGAACTTATTAATTTGACTGGACTATGACAACAAATTGATTGCTCTATGTATGTATTCTCCATTTTCTTTGAAATTATATATATATATATAGATAGATATATATAATAACATAAATAATATATAATTATATGCATATATCCATACATTTATGTACATACCTACATCTATATGTATACATACATGCATATATGGATACAGGACAGATTATCTTTGGAATTTCGGCTGGTTATTCTCGATATTGCTCCAGTCTGGCTAGCCCCAAGGAAAAACTAAGCTATGAGCATTAGATTCCTTGTAAGAAAGCAGCAAATGTATACAAAAATAAGGACGGAAAAAAACGAACAATTTTACACAAATACAATAAAAATTAAAATAAAAACAGATGTCTTTCAACTAAGGACTAATTAAATTAAGCTGGCGTGTGTGGAAATAAAACCTTATATATATATGTGTGTGTGTGTAAGAACTTACTGTGGTCAAGGCTGCATGGCGTTCGATTATAAATAAATAAAATGAAAAATACACATTGCGTGCAGGACATATCTAACGAGTGAAAAATACGTAAACACATGAGAGTTAAGTACAGGACAAAATATCAAAAACATACACTATAAGTACAGGACATCACCAATAGAATTATACACACACACACACACACACACATTTGTGTGTCTGTGTTTGTCCCACCACCACCACCACCACCATCGCTTGACAACCGATGTTGGTGTGTTAACGTCCCCATAACTTAGCGGTCTGGGAAAAGAGACCAATAGAATAAGTACTAGGCTTGCAAAGAATAAGTCCTGGGGTCAATTTGTTCGACTAAAGGCAGTGCTCCAGCATGGCCGTAGTCAAATGACTTGAAACAAATAAAAGAATAAAAGAATCTGTATTTATGCATGCTTGCATGTATGTATGTGTGTGAGTGTGTGTGTGTGTGTGTGTATTTTTGTGTGTGAGAAAAGGTAAGAATCTCTGTAGTTAGTCGACCTGCTGGAAATAACAGCCAAAATCTCCCTCAATGTCACATGCTAACATTTTACAAACGAGATATTGGCTATATAAACGACACACTGAATAATCGGGGAAAATACATTAACACACACACACTTTTAACAGTTCTCTCGTTAAACTATTAACGATTGGTTTGTGGAAAACCATATTCATGCAATTCGTTTCCTTCTGTAGCGAGACCATTTTCGGATCTGTTCAATTTGGCTCACAGACTTTTTTAATTAATTTTTTTAACTAAACAGTTTGAAATTTCGTATACTGGTGCAATTTCTCATCTGGAACACGGTTTACTTTGAACATTTTCGACAAAATTTCGTATTTTAGAAGTCATTTCGTGTTAAATTTGTCGTATTTGGGTCATTTTAGCCAATCAACAACGTGTATTCAGTTGAAGTAAGCTACTCCTGTTTGCAATAGTAATCGAAGAGGAACAACTTCTGGGTCATCTCTACTAAATGTCACCACTCTGTTCTACTTTATTTTTTGCTTACTGCCTGTATTGCATATTACAGACTTTTTCTTTTTTTTCTCGCGTCGGAGTAACCAGTAAACATATAGAACTACGAGTCCACGGCTAGCTTTTTTGTTATTGACGTGTATGTAGTTTCAAAATGCCTTATTTTACAACTATGAGATGTATTGTTATTGTTATGATTTTATCTTACTGTAATCAACAACAAACACATTTCGTCAATATAAAAGTCTTTATTAGATTAAAAATAACAAAATTACAAAAACATGAAGGTAAAACAAAACAAATATGCTTTGTTGTCTTCCAGTCACGCCAGTAGGGAGGGAAAGAGTAAGGAATGCAGGGTGCTGACTAGAAAGGAAGAAAAGATAAAGGTGACATTGTCTTCGTTTGACATACAAATAGAACAGAGTGTATCATTTAGTAGAGATGATCTCAAAGTTGTTCCTGTTCGATTACTATCACAAACAGTAGCATTCAACTGAATACACGTCGTTGTATGGCTAAAATTACCCAAATACGACAACTTTAACACGAAATAACTTCTAAAATACTAAATTCTATCAAAAATGTTCAAAGTAAACCGTGTTCTGGGTGAGAAATTCCACCAGTATACGAAGTTTCAAACTGTGCGCCAAACTGAACAGATCCCAGCGAAGAGAGAATTGTAGCAGAAATCCCTGACGCTATGCTTTGCGTTTTTTCCAACGTTCATCTTCAGCTTCAAGAAGCACTTTGAAACCATGCCGTATTTTACTTTAGCGTCGGAATAAATGCCGCAGTTCGGTCAACTTGTCTTCGTTTTTCTTATTGCTGTTCAACCTGAATCTTATCAACTCAGATATTATTACGAGGGCTTAGGCCACATTTACCACCTCGCTGAATAGTGAATCTAGCGGAGGTAAAGCATACGCACACCACCCGTTTTCGGGATAACCCTAACCCTAACCCTAAACACCGGGTGTGTGTATTCATTACCTTCGCCTGTAAATCTATACATTTCATGGTGTCATTCAACTTTATTTTTACTTTTGATAATTTGTTGCTGTAAGGGATATTTGAAACATCATAGCATTACATAAACCATTTTCTTTCTTTGTTTTTCTTTAATTTCACAAGATATGGAGAAAACGAAACTGACTAAAACCTTGGGATATTGTCACCCGATGTCTTTTTCATTTACTGTAGTTACTTTTGAGAAGCACATTTAAAGTAAGAATGATTCTTCATTTGTTCTCTGAACACTTTTAAAGCTCGATTTTCCAGAAATATTCAGGACCGAATTATTTTATACCTTCCGACATTGTAACAAGTCTAGTGGACATCGCAGATGGAGAAATTTATAGACTCCCTTTGTTGTTGTATTTTAGATTAAGTTAAAAAAAAAACTCGAGTACATTTAATAGTGTTTTATATACATTATACTTTTTTTCATTAATGTTCTAGAAATTATACATTTATATTTTTCGTCGTTTGTGTTTCTGAGTCAGTTTTTGTAATTTCTATTGTGAGCCATTGCTTCAGGTTAAATAGTGCCACGAAACAGATTTGGTGTAATTCGAGATATGTCACCGTAAACACAGGTTTATGCAGCTTAACAGGTGAGCTATAACAACACAAACTAGCAGTACCTGTGAGAATTCCACATTATTTTCAAAATTGTATATTTTGCTGAAAAATTTGAATAAGATGTGAAAACCCACGTAGGCAGTATTGAAGGAGCAATCTATCTATCTATCTATCTATCTATCTATTTGTCTGTCTGTCTGTCTGTCTATCTTCTGTCTGTCTGTCTATCTTCTGTCTGTCTGTCTGTTTATCTATCTATCTGTCAGCCTGTCTATCTACTTAACTGTCTATCTACTTGTCTGTCTGTCTGCCTGTCTATTTGTCTGTCTATCTACATGTTTATATGAAAAATGCCCATGAAAAATACACAGAAAATGCAAAGTTCTGCAGTTCCCTTTTACTTGAACTATAAAAAGAAAATCTGTGTGTGTGTGTTAATGAAAAATTGTGCGAGTGTATCTAAACTGGTTAATGTCTGTTCTTGCACTTTTGATTATATTGACAGATATATTGACACTATTGACAGATAATGCGTTATGTTTACGTATGACAGAAGATGGGAGTGTTATAGTTGGGGAATAGACCCGACGAAAGCCTCCTTAAGTCGATCAACACTGACAGTCTCCCATGAATGTTCAAAGCCAAATACTTTTAATACACTATACGGGCCGGAATAATCTGTCTGCAAGAGATGCTTAACTGCATTGTTGCATATAAAACGTGAGTCCCGGTATTGATATTGTGTTGAAGAAAAGTCGGTGGAGGTAAAGAATATGCGCACC
>NC_069008.1:12915115-12918652 GCF_001194135.2 Octopus bimaculoides | reverse complement strand
AGAAGAAACTTCAGGTGTGCCAGTAAAACCAGGAATCAAGTGGCCTTAGAGTTAAATTAGCAAAGACCAAAGTTCTAGTAAGCAGGAAAACAGACAAATTACTAATCTCTTTAGGGAAATGGTCCTGCTTGACATGTCGAGAAGGTGTAGGTTGAAATTCCATATGGTGCATGCAATGTAAGCTATGGACACCTAAAAATGCTGTAGAATCACAGGATGATTAACTGACAAAGTAGTCTTTGTGTGTGACAGGTGTGCTGGAATAGTGAACACTAAGAACACAGAAAATAGATTCCTGCAATGCCCAGGAAGATCTTTAGAGGTTGTAGATAGTTTTTGCTATGTAAGTGACCTAATTAGCAGTGGAGAAGGATGCCCTGAAAGCATGGCTGCTAGAATAAGAACTAGCTGGGAATAGTTGAAAAAGCTATTTTGTTGGTAACAAAGGATTGCTTTCTCAGAGTGAAAGACAGATTGCATGATTCATGTATATGAACAGCAATGCTACATAATAATGAATGCAGAGGACATGCATGGGCTTGAAAGAAATGAAGCAAGATTGCTCTACAGAATGTGCAATGTCAGTGAACATGTGCAACAAATTGTAAATGTGTTGAGATTAAAATTGAATATAAGGATGTGTGCAAGAGAGAAGCCTCTGGTTGAAGTGTCAGTGGCTAAATGTGAATGGAATCTGTAGAAGAGGAAGACCAAAAGAGATGTGGGATGAAGAGGTGAAAATGACTTTCAGATGTTGAACCTCACAGAGGAGATGACAAGTGAGATGATTGATAGTTTGGTGTACAGGGGAAGACCCATCCATCTAAATAAAAACAAGACTCAAATGAAGCATTTATGCCCCTGCACACAATCTGTCCCTGATAAATCTCTCCCCAGCAGATCAGCTCATCTTCCTAACAAACTAATGTTTACCACTCACTGTATTCCCCTACCCTCTATCTCTCGTTCTCCTTTTGGTGATTCAACATTGTTGGGTTTATATCTAGAAACTGTTTCCCACCCCTCACACACAGTCTTCATCACTTCTATAATGCTAGACCAACAAACCTTTCATCCCCAAAAGAAAGATAATTGAATTTACCATTCCCATCATCACCATCATTCAACGTCTGTTTTTCATGCTGGCATGGGTTGGACAACTTGGCAGGGCTGCACCCAGTTCCATAGTCTGTCTTGGCTTGGTTTCTACAGCTGGTTGCCCTTCCTAATGCCAACCACTCCACAAAGTATGTGCTTTTTATGTGGCACCATCACCAGTGCTTTTTACATGGCACCTTGGTTTGAGGAACTAAATTCTGTTGTGAGCAGGTCTTCTCAAGTACAACAATGCACCACATGTCAGTCCTCTATCATCTCCTTTGTAAAGAGAGACTGCATAAACCAGTGGGTATGATCTCAATTAGACATGCCCATGAGAAAAAGCTTTGGGAAAAATAAACAGCCCTTCAAACTTAGCCATATTACCAACAATGTTTTCCCAACTATGGCTGAGCTGATGTTTAGGTATACAGAAATGAGCTCATATAGTGGTGGGGACGAGTGATTAGAATACATTTTAACTTGCCTGGTAACAAACAGTCAAATAGACAGCAGTATCTTTTCAGCTCACAAGTAATAAGGGCAACTTAGTTTCCCTCTTAATCTTTTCTGAAATCCCTACAAAAAGCATTTTATTTGAATTCCAATTCCGACTATTGTTGCAATACTCTCAACAAATCCAGGATCAGTTAATTAAGAATATCACTACTGTGCTTGCATTTTTCCTGCAAGTTCACTCTTTTAATAGCTAATGCCTTTCTACAGACAGAAAAACTGTTTTATTACAACAAAACCCCCCAAAATATTAAAACTGAAAGAGATGAAGCTACAGTAGAAAAATAAATTTTATAAATTGACAAAAACTAAATTATATAAAAAAAAATCCAGCGAAGAAACTGAGACAAAGAAGCGAAATGCCAATAAAGCAGTTGGAGGTAAATTAACGATGCTGTAAAAAGCACCATCCGAACGTGGTCGATGCCAGGTCCGCCTGACTGGCTCCTGTGCCAGTGGTACATAAAAAGCACCAACCAATTGTGACCAATGCCAGTACCCCCTGACTGGCTCCTGTGCCGGTAGCACGTAAAAGCACCCGCTACACTCTTGGAGTGGTTGGCGTTAGGAAGGGCATCCAGCTGTAGAAACTCTGCCAGACCAGATTGGAGCCTGGTGCAGCTGCTGACTCTCCAGATCTCAGTAAAATTGTCCAACCCATGCCAGCATGGAAAATGGACGTTAATCGATGATGATGATGATGAATCAGAAAGCTGTAGTGTAAATCTGAGTTGACCAGTTTGAGGCAAAAGAGATCTGATCACATATTCTTGAGAAACAGCTGAAGCACAGCACAAATCTCCTTGTAGATGAAGCCCAAGATGTACTCAACGAATGACAAACTAAGCATCAGGTGGCCAACTGGGTGATGTCTTGGAGTTTGTCATGTAGACTCTTCCAGATTTACCAAAGATAAATTTAACACCCAATTCCATTTGATCAAATTCTAATATATCTCTTCAGAGTTCTAAATACAATAGTTGTATTTATTAATAATTGTGCTGCATGCCAAAATCAAAATAAGTTTCTTTTGTCAGAGATAATTAGGCTGAGTTTTAGTTAATTTTCGGATGCTCTTTCTGAGTATGATGTCTGTTTTGCTCCATCATATCTAGATTTTGATCTTTAAGATACCTCTTTAGACTGGAACTCCAAATTGCCCAGGCAAATCAAAATCAAGCTTATTCATTGCTGCTGTTGAAACAGTGACATCATATGGCAATGAAACATGGACACTGACAAGAAATTATTAAACCGGATAAATGGATGCTACACAAGGATGCTACAAATGGCAGCAACATATGAAAAACAAATGCCTTTATGGAGACCTTTCATGAATAGAGTAACTATACAGAAGTGAATATAAATAACTACAGTGGAAAATACTATTTCTTCATCCTAACTTTTATGTGCAGAATAACAATTCTAAACTGAAATATTGAGTCCAAGTTAATACAGTTCTATATTTAAGAGATGAGGAATTATGTGCATTATTTACATTCGACATGTAAATAATGAGTCCAAGTTATTTGAAAACTTGGATTCAAATCAGAGCTGGATTAAGATCTATAGAAGCCCTAAGCACTTAAAAGATTTTGGTGCCCTCAGGCATATGTAAATGGTTCAAAATGTAAACAAAAATAATTCAAAATGTAAACAATGATAAGCCATAAAACAAATTTTTATTTTTCAAAATGAAACAAAATTCAGAGTAAGATGGAAAATAATGTTTTTTATTGTACGCTTCCACTTTATTTATATTTGAAAAGTTTTCTCCTCTTTTTTTTTGTTTTTGCAATTGCAAAGTGTTTGAAGATATCGTTAAAATTAATTTTACACAAAACTTCTGCTTCTATACTTAGGGTTAGAGGTAACGCATTACGAGTACTATTTTAGTAAGTTTAAAGTGATTTCTTTGCCATA
>NC_069008.1:12908984-12914874 GCF_001194135.2 Octopus bimaculoides | reverse complement strand
ATAAACCATTTTCATTTCTGTGGTACCCCCATCCCTTGATGCCCTGAGCATGTATTGTGTTGTCTGGAAAGTTCGTGCCGATTTATAGTAGCTTACCCTTTGACTTATTTGCCATGAAACCACCTCAATTCTGGGAAGAGGGTATTTTCAAGTTAAAAGAAAGATGGAGATGCATTGTGCAACAAAATGGTTCATATTTGGTTGATTAAAAATGTAATGGCAAGTATTTATTGACCTTTTTCTTTCCTTTAAAATCAGCACGAACTTTCCGGACAACCCAATACTTATTTTGCCTAATGGGTTAATCTAGTGCTGATTCAAGTACTACATGTGATAGTAAGATGCTTACAGGTTTAATGAACAGAGATAATTCGAAATCTTTTGATGTTACAAGTCAGACATTGATACTAATTCAATTCTCCACTACATTATCTGAAATCAGTGATTAAACAATAACATAACAAATCAACAAGCTTATATTAACGATTGTAATATATATTCATGTATATTCTTTTGCTTTAGCTATTCTGCCCACTTGTAGTTATTATACTAGTGAGCTTTCTTATTATCGTGCGCAGGGAAAACAGTTATAGAATTGATTTTCTTCTTGCAAGTGGTTGCATGAGCACAACTAAAGATAACTGATCAATGAACTTTATGAATCTTGCAGGAGTGGCTATGTGGTAAGTAGCTTGCTTACCAACCACATGGTTCTGGGTTCAGTCCCACTGCATGGCACCTTGGGCAAGTGTGTTCTACTATAGCGTCAGGCTGACCAAAGCCTGTGAGTGGATTTGGTAGACAAAAACTGAAAGAAGCCCATCGTGTGTGTGTGTGTTTGACAACTGATGCTGGTATGTTTATGTCCCCGTAATTTAGCAGTTCAGCAAAAGAGAATAAGTAGAATAAGTACCAGGCTTACAAAGAATAAGTCCTGGGGTCAATTTGTTTGACTAAAGGTGGTGCTTGAGTATGGCTACAGTCAAATGACTGAAACAATTAAAAGAATATATGAAATTTCAATTCTTAGGTATGTTGAAAATAAGCTCATACTATAGAAAGACAAAATGGAATAAGTAGAACAAGAGGAGACACGTGAGACAGAGTCACTGAAGAGGTCACAGAATGTGTGATGTAAGAACTTTAAGAAACTAAAATAATAATTATTCTTTCTACTATAGGCACAAGGCCTGTAATTTTGGGGGAGGGTGCTAGTTGATTACATCAACCTCCAAAAGGATGAAAGGTAAAGTCAACCTTGGCGAAATTTGAACTCTGAATGCTTCTTTCGAGTGTTGGGCCTCACGGAGGCAATGACCAAGACCACAGTGCACAAATGTCACTTGGCACACTGCCTCATGCAGGCCAATGCTAGCTCTCACTGCACACACAACCATGTTGTAATGCCATCTGTTGGTGTGCTACAGTACTAGTCCAGGAACTATCTGATACCACCTCATAATGTCAACAAATTCAAAACAGTGAGTGAAACCATTTTTTATAACTATGGACCCCTTTTATTCCTATTTTACTTTACTGAACCCTAATAAACATTTGATGTTTAAAAAGATCCCGTAACATTTTTGTAATTTAATATTATTAGGAAGTGTAAGGCGTCGAGCTGGCAGAAACATTAGCACGCCGGGCGAAATGCTTAGCGGTATTTTGTCTGTCTTGACGTTCTAAGTTCAAATTCCGCCAAGGTCGACTTTGCCTTTCCTCCTTTCAGGGTCGATAAATTAAGTACCAGTTGTGTACTGGGGTTGATCTAATCAACTGGCCCCCTCCCCAAAAAATTTCAGGCCTTGTGCCCAGAGTAGAAAAGAATATTATTAGGAATCGTATAATAAAATTTGTTAAAATATTTTGCGTATTGGGGAAATATAACCAATTTATTGCACATAAATTTTAACAGCAAAATCTTATGTGGACCCCAGTTGAGAACTACTGGTTTAACCCTTTAGTATTTAAACCAGGATCATATCTGGCCCAAATATTCTACTTGTTTTATGTTGAAAATGGCCAGATACAACCTCTTTCACCAAGTCCACAATGTCATTCTAAAAATAAACAATCACATCTTCAAGATCTCAAAGCTACAAGATAATACATAATTAATTTTAAAAAATGTGAATAAATAAGCATTAGATTTGACAGAAAAATTTGAATGCTAAAGGGTTAATGATCAAGTCTGTGAATTCTGTAGTTTATGGTTGTGTCAGTTAAAGTTTTGGTTACACATATATAAAATATTGGGTGACTATTTTAAGAGTGAACCAATTTTATATCATTTTCGGGTTGCTGAGAATATACTCAAAAGACATTATGTGATGGTTGTAAATTAGTGCCATTGTCATACAAGCAGGGTTGTTTGTTAACCAGACTTCTGTGAAAAATATATCAGGCCATGGGAAAATATTACCTTGCTCAAAAGTAAGTGAGGTTTGGCAACAGGAAGGATATTCAGGTATAGTAGATCTGCCTCAACTAATTCCATTTTAACCCATGCAATCAAGGAATAGTGAACATTTAAAAATAGTGATGATGAGATGATACAGTTACTGCCTTGTATGACTACCTACATGTGTAGTTAAGTTACTTTTTTGAGAGAATGACTTACCACAGATGTCACAGTGATATGGTTTCTCTCCTGTATGAATGCGTTTGTGTATAGTCAGTGTATTTCCATGAGAGAATGATTTGCCACAGATAACACAATGATATGGTTTCTCTCCTGTATGAATACGTTTGTGTTTCGTTAACTCACTTGCCTGAGAGAATGATTTACCACAGATATCACAGTGATATGGTTTTTCACCTGTATGAATACGTTTGTGTATAATTAAGTCACTACTTACAGAAAATGACTTATCACAGATATCACAGTGATATGGCTTCTCTCCTGTATGAATACGTCTGTGCTTACTTAAGTCACTGCTTCCAGAGCATGTTTTACCACAGATATTACAATGATATGGTTTCTCTCCTGTATGAATGCGTTTGTGCCTGGAAAAGTTACTACTTCCAGAGAATGATTTACCACAAATGTCACAATGATATGGTTTCTCTCCCGTGTGAATGTGTTTATGTGTCGTTAATTCACAACTTCGAGAAAATGACTTACAACAGATATCACAGCAATATGGCTTCTCCCCTGTATGAATACGTTTATGTATAGTTAAGGTATTTCCATGAGAGAATGATTTACCACAGATATCACAGTGAAATTGTTTCTCTCCTGTATGAATACGTTTGTGAGTTGTTAAATGATGGTTTAGAGAGAATGATGTGCCACAGATATCACAGTAATATGGTTTCTCTCCTGTATGAATACGTTTGTGGGTAGTGAGAGTACCTCTTTGAGAGAATGATCTGCCACAGATATCACAATAGTACAATGTTTTTTCTTTCTCTTTCAATGCAACATCAGAAAAATCATTCTTTTCAGACTCTGATTTAAATTTAGCCTTGTTCTCCCATATTTCATTTTCCATAACTTTTTTTTTCTTCACCACAATACAAAAATGTTTCACTTCTTAACAAAAAATTTTTTCTGCTATATTTCCAACAACTATGATCTTTGTTGATATCTGAAGACGTTAGAAAACATTCTTTGCAAATTTCTCAAAGCTTAACTACATAGAATGCAAATTAACTGGTAAACATTTCAGATAGTGAAGAAAACTTGCTATCAAACTCTGGTTAAAAGAAAAATTTCACTGTATATTCTGATGAAGTCAACAGGAAAATTTATAAGCTTCTCTCTTTGTCATAAAAGTTGATAAATATTGATGATGTATCTCATGTATACAATTCTTTGCCATCGATGTCACTTGGTATTCTGAAATATAACAGAGAAACAATAGTGTAACATACAGAGGATAGTTACAAGGTAGAAATGCAATTGTGGAAATTTTACTACATTTCTCAAGAAATGAACAGTCGAAATAAACATTTACCTGGACAATTATCCTTATGCAATGTATCTTATGTTTATGATGCGTATAGATTAAAAAAGAGCATATGTGTGTGTCAGGCAAAGTGAAATCATAGCCGTAGCCAGTGCTGGGGATATGTAAAAGGCACTTATGCTGGTGATTCACAAAAGGCACCAGTGGCAGTGACACAAAAGAGGCACCTGTGCCATTGACACGTAAGAGGCACCCATGTCAGTGAGATGTGAAAGGCACTTGTGCCAATGACATGTAGAAGACACCTGTGCCATTGACACGTAAAAGGCACCCATGCTAATGACACATACAAGACACTCATGCTGGTGGCATGTAAAATGCACCCACATAAGGGGCACCTGTGCCAGTGATACATAAGGGGTATCTGTGGCATTGACACATAAAAGGCACCCATGCAGGTGACATGTAAAAGGCACCTGTGCCAGTGACACATATGTCACTGTGCCAGTGACATATGAAATCCACCTGTGCCAGTAACATGTAAAAAGCACCTGTGCTGGTGACACATACAAGACACTCATGCCAGTGACATGTGAATGCACCTGTGCCGGTGACACATAAGAGGCACCTTTGCCAGTGACATGTGAAAGGGACCCATGCTGGTGGCACATAAAAGGCACTCATGCAGATGACAAGTGAAAGGCACCTGTGCCGGTGACATATAAAAGGCACCTGTGCTAGTGACACGCAAAAGGAAAACTGTACACTCTGTGGGATGGTTGGCGTTAGGAAGGGCATCCAGCCATAGAAACCAAGCCAAAATCAGACTGGAACCCAGTGCAACTCTCCAGCTTACCAGTTCCATTCAAACTGTCTTACACATGCTGGCATAGAAAACATGCTACATGATGATGATGATGACGTGTGTGTGTGTGAATAATAACTATGTAGTACACATGTTTCAAAACTGAACAATGTTGATACCATGAAACATTAAATTGTTTCATAACTACTTCTTCCATTCCTTTCATTCACAATGGCCCAGTGGTTTGGGCAGCAGACTTGCGGTCATAGGATCGTGGTTTCGATTCCCAGACAGGGTATTGTGAGTGTTTATTGAGCGAAAACACCTAAACCTCCACGAGGCTCCGGCAGAGGATGGTGGCAAACCCTGCTGTACTCTTTCACAACTTTCTCTCACTCTTACTTCCTGTTTCTGTTGTGCCTGTAATTCAAAGGGTCAGCCTTGTCACACTCTGTGTCACACTGAATATCCCCGAGAATTACATTAAGGGTACACATGTCTGTGGAGTGCTCAGCCACTTGCATGTTAATTTCACGAGCAGGCTGTTCTGTTGATCGGATCAACTGGAATCCTCAACGTTGTAAGCGATGGAGTGCCAACAACAACATTGAAAAGTATAAGTTGCTTTTGGAGAGGAGTTGTATAACTTCTGTCATCTTATCAGAATTAGTTTCTAATTCTAATATGGGATGAAGTGTATTTGATACACGGATTAATATATTTTATTGATTGACTATCGTTTCCTTTGTGTTTTCTATACGACAGCCTGCATATGCTAGAGACTAACCAACAGTTTTACTATGATGAATTGGATCTTACTACTATTTTATATATAGGTGCAGGAGTGGTTGTGTGGTAAGTAACTTGCTTACCAGCCACATGGTCCCAGGTTCAGTCCCACAGCATGGCACCTTGGGCAAGTGTCTTCTATTATAGACTCGGGCTGACCAAAGCCTTGTGAATGGATTTTTTTTTTTTTGAAAAATTGAAATTTTATAAACAATTTTTTTTACAATCATAATCTCTGTATTTGAAATTTTTAAATTTTTTCTTTGGTAATTTGTATTAAAATTTTAAAAACGTGTTTCTAGCATGTCAGGTTTTCTGTTTAGATACTTCTTGCATCTGATATTTTTTAATTCTATGTATGCGTGAAACATTAGTAAAGAAAACA
>NC_069008.1:12897958-12908252 GCF_001194135.2 Octopus bimaculoides | reverse complement strand
AGCATGATAGTGCCAAATCTCCGCCCTCGATATAGTGTGTTCCTGTAAAAAAGAAAAAAAAAATACCAAAGGGGATGCGGTCTATGATCTTTACCTCTGCCGTCAATTTAACTGAATATTATTTCATGCAATTTAGTATATGAACAAAAGCTAAAATAAACCAGATTGTCAATCATTTGTTTTCATAAATTTGTATTTTGTACGGTTAAGCCCGGTATTCCCATAAAATGTGTTTATGACATCTGGGTAATATTCAAATCAACATGACCACAGGCCAGTTTCTGTACAAACAAGTTTGTATTTAAATAAAAAGATTGTCAATATATCGAGCTGGCAGAAACGTTAACGTGTTAGAAAAACACTGATCGGTATGTTTTGTAGTTGTCTATATTTATGTACGTTTTGAGTTCAATTGCCACCAGAGTCAACTTAGTTTTTATCACTTTTGAGGTCGATAAATTAGAGTACCAGTCATGCACGGTTGTCGATGTAATTGACTACATCTTAGCCACCAAAATTTCTGGCTAAGGGCCAAAAATTGAAACGATTAAAAAGGGGATGAAAAACAGATATAGCTTTTCGAAATCTGCTTCACGATAGGAAGAGCATTGAAGAATCAGAATGCGATGTCGCTGCGAACGTTTGGTTACCAGAAGCTAGTTATTCTTGAGGTAACTTTACATGCCTTTTTTTCTTGAGTTCAAATCCCAATAGGATGTTTGTTCTTATTCATGTTTACTCAGACACTCAAAAAGGACGTGACATTAGATTTGTGTTCTAAATTACAGTATATACTCAAGTAAAATTCAATCTTATGTAATCTGGGCAAAATGAATAGGAGTTACGGCGATCTTATATCGCCGGAGTGGCTTTAAACCACATGTAACATGAAAACTGGGTTTTCAAAACTGATCAATATTTCATTTTGGAAGGATATTATCCTGTACACAGGACGAAGTAGCGTATTTTTCTAAATATTTTTTTTAATGCATTTCACTTGTACATAATTACTCCATCCTCAAAGGGTTCGCATAATTTTATTATTAGCAGACATTATTACAAATGTTAAAGTGAATCTTCGTCAACTTACCGTTTTCACACGTAAATAAGTGAATCAGTGCCCGATGACATCACAGAATTGTGGAAGTTGTTCCCCTTTATATGATATATTTCCTCAACTATCCGACAGATTCCTCTACTGACTGACTGAATTCTTCGTTTTATTTCCATTCATAATTCACTCCACTATTTTCTTTATCCCCATTTTACACACTTGTAAGCTATTTCAACAATATTCTATGTCGTAATTATATATTATATATACAATAAATGTCAGTTGTTCGGGTTTAATTGTTGGAAATTGTGTTGAGATTTTCATTGACTTCGTGGACTTCAGCCTGTAAGTTGCAATATAAATATTTATTCAATATTTTGCGTCACTCAGAGCGTATATACAACTAAATTACCTAGTATGACTTAGTATAGGATGACAGAAAAATGTGATTTGTGTGGGCCAGCTACATTTTCAATATTTACAGAATTATTGTAGCACACACATACATCATCATTATCGCTATCATTCTTTAACGTTCGTTTTTCCTGCTGGCATGGGTTGGACGGTTTGCCCAGCGCTGGCAAGCAGAGGAGCTGCACCAGGTTCCAGTCTGATTTGACTTGGTTTCTATAGCTGGATACCTTTCCTAATGCCAACCACTTTACAGCGTGTACTGAGTGCTTTTAACATGGTACCAACACAAGCGCTTTTATATGGCACCAACACGAGTGCTTTTACCGTGGCACTGGTACAGGGCTCTTACAGGTCAGTCCTCTTCATCAGAGGGAGTAACACTTCTGTTGTGAGGAACTGGTTTTCTTGAGTATAGCAAGGCACCAGATATCTTGGTTCTATGTCAACTCCTCTGTAAGGTTCAGTGTCCTTAGGTCATCCTTCAGTACTTTGTCCCATGTTTTCCTGGGTTTCCCTCTTCCACAAGTTCCATTCACATTGAATGATTGGCACTTCTTTATGGAGTTGTTGACATCCATCTGCATTACATGACCAAATCAGTGCAGTCTCTTGCATGCTGTATTTAATTCTTCTTATGTCTAACTTTTCTCTGAGCACTCTAGCACTTTGCTACACATGTACACAAACATGGCACATCTAGCAAAGCATACTAGCTTCATTCCTCTCTAGCCTTCACATGTCCTCTGCATTAAGGGCCCACGTCTCACTACTCTGTAGAATTGGTGTTCATATGAATGCATTATACAGTCTTCCTTTCACTTGGAGAGAGAGAGAGAAAAACTTTTGGTCACCAATAGAGATAAGAGCTCTCTGAATTTTCTCCATCCTATTCTTATTCCAGCAATTACACTTTCCATGCATCTGCTTCCACTGCTAATTAGGTCCCCTAGGGAACAGAAATTATCCACTACATCGGAAGATCCTTCGGGACATTTAAGAAAATCAATTTACCACACATCTGTAGTTTTATGGCTACATTTCCTCCATGAGGCCCAAAGCTCAAAAAGTGCTTTTTACATACCACCAGCACAGGTGCTAGTTACATGACATCAGTATCAGGCACATTGCCTCTGTGAGGCCCAACACTCAAAAGGTGCTGGTTACAGGACAGCAAAGTACATATTAAATGACAGTTATGATGTTAAGTAATTTTTGAGTGAACAAAGGTATTACAAACTCCTCAGATGTACACCCAGTAGACTTTGTAAAGTGAGTGGTGTTAGCAATGACATCCAGCAATAGTAACTTTAACCTGCCTTAAACCACCTCTGGCTCTGTAGTACAAATGTCTTGTTTTCAAAAGTTCTGAATTAAAATTTTCCGCCAAACCTTAATCACAATTTATGTTCCTAACACTAGCTTAATGACAACTAAGTTATTTTACTAAATTCTTTGATAGATTTAAAATTAATTGAAACGCAGAGCATCTCAACAGAAATATAGTAACAAAAGGGTTAAGGCCTTAAGCCTTTTGTTACCATATTTCCCTTTTCAGCTGAGCAATCCTAAGCTTGTAGGCTTGTGGGTGCTGGTGCTACATAAAAAGCACCTGTGTCGATGCTGCGTAAAAGCACCCAGTAGTACACTCTGTAAATCATTTTGTAAAGATGCCCAGACAGTGAAGAAGAGAAGTGTTACAAATATTCCCTATTCAGAAGAAATATTTCATAATTGACCATAAATGTATATATAAACAGAGTTCTCTATAGCATTTTCTTCAAGTCTTTAAAAGACTATAAATATTGGTGAGGTATATAAATCTTTCATGTCAATGTCATCTGATATTCTGAAATAATAAAGGAACAGCAGCATAAGGCATTAATCCTCATGATCACCACCATCATCATCATCATCATAAACATGGTGATGATGATGATCATCATCATTACCACCACCACCACCATCATCATTATCATCATCATCATCATTTAGCGTCCTTTTTCCATACTGTCATGGGTTGTCCAGTTTGACAGAAGCTGGCATGCTGAAGTGCTGCATCAGGCTCCATAGTCTGTTCTGTCACATGTAATGCTTATTTATTCACATTATTTTGAATTAATCATGCATTATCTTGAAGCTTTGAGATTTTGATGAGATAACTGTTAATATTTGGAATGATATTTTAGGGTTGGTGTGAGAGGCCAGATCTGGCCATTTTGAACATAAAACAGGTAGAATATTTTGGCTGGATATGGCCAGTTTAAATGCTAAAGGGTTAATTAATCGAACATGGTTGACATAAACACTTTCCTTCTCTTTACACACATAGAGGAATATATGCACACACACACACACATAAACAGAGAAAGTGAAAAGGAGGGAGAAAAGAGAGGAAGAAAGATATAGTGGGAGAGAAGGAGGGAGAGAGAGAGGAGGAAAGATATAGTGGGAAAGAAGTAAGGAGAGAGAGAGGAAGAAAGATATAAGGGGAGAGAGAGAAAGAAAGATATGGAGAGAATGAAAGAAACATTAAAACGTCTGAGTCAAATAAGTCAGTATTGAATCATCATCCTCATTTAATGACTGTTTTCCATGCTGGCATGAGTTGGACAGTTCAACAAGAGCTGGCAAGTCAGTGGACTGCACCAGGCTCTACTCTCTGCTTTGGCATGATTGCTATGGATGGATAACCCCTCCTAATGCCAAACCCTTTATAGTGTGTATTGGATGTGTTTTATGTGACACTGGTAACCATGGGGTCACCAAGTAACTTGCAAGACAATACCCCTTTACTAAGGGTGTGGGGGGAAAGTAGCTTTGAAGGATAATTATAAGAGTTTTGCAATAGAGAAATAGAGAAGAAATATGACTCCCTCAGGTGGAGAAGGAAGAGGAAAATAAGATAGTAAAGATGTGATGGGTAGGTAGCAGTTATGGGGGTAGATGGTAGTGCTAGATATGGCACTGGCATTGCTATTTTGTGGCAGCACTGACACAAGAATTGCAGACCCATTAGAAAAATTGCTGGAATTAAGAAGCTTGCATTTGCAGCCCCATGATTTTGGATTCAACACCAATGTGTGGCATCTTGGACAAGGATCTTTTATGACAGCCCTGGATTGACCAATGCCTTGTGTGTAGGTGAAGTCGACTGAGACTGTGTGGAAGCCCATCATATATGTGACTGTGTTTGTTTGTGTGTGTGTGTGTGTGTGTATGGATATGCATGCAGACGTGTCTGTTTGTCCGCCAACTGCTTGACAACTGATGTTGGTTTGTTTATGTCCCTGTAACTTAGTTGTTCAGCAAAAGAGTACCAGACTCAGAAGTAAGTACTAGGCTCAATTCATTCATCTAAACCATTGATTCTCAACTGGGGTCCATATGGCCCTTGGGAATCCATATAAGATTTTATAGTTAAAATTTATATGCAATAAATTGATTATACTTCGAAGCAAAACTTAAAATATTTTAACCACTTTTTTTACTCAGTTCCTAATAATATTTAGTTATAAAGCTATAATATGATATTTTTAAACATCAAATGGCTTGGAGGGTCCATCTGAGTAAAATAAGAATCAAAGGGGTTTATAGGTAAAAAAAAAATCGTATTTGTCTTTGGTTCCATAACATGAAGTAACAATAATACTTAAAATTAGAACTCACTGGCAGGAAAAAAACAGAGTAGGAAATTAATGCAATACCGAAATTAAGGGCTAAATGGATGCTACTGGGGTTAAATAATATCGTCTTGACTTGACTTAAAAGATTTCATGCAATTGAGGACATTTTAGACTCTATTACAAATTGTGGGGGGTTAAATGGGTGTTTTGCTGTTTTGAAAAGAGTTAGCTTCTTGGTTAATTGAAACATAACGGCTATTTTACTCGGTAGTGGAGGATTTTTGATTTATCATGTATTGGATGCAACTTAGGGAACGAATTAGTGCGAATGTTGGTGTTTCTGAATGTATTAAATTATATGAGGGACTTTCCACCTATGTCACCGGTATCATTAAAGCTGGAGAAAATTGTCGCTGACACCGCTTACTGAATATGTTTATAATTAAGTCCAGTTAAACTAATTGCATCATGTGTAGTAATTATCTCATGTTGAGGAGAACGTTAATGATTCTGGATAACATAATGTATCCTACACATTTCAGGGTCTATGTTCCATCCCCTTCATGATTAAACATTTCATTTCATCACAAACTACGTAACATCGTTAATTGGTTGGTCCCTATTTTACAGAACAGGGGAAATGAGTTTTAATCAACAACTAAAAATGAGGGAATAACTTGCCTCCTTTTCTTGACTTTTTGTGTTGCTTTCAAATCTAAAACATATACCATCACAACACATTATCTACGTTTCTACTATCCATGGTAAACAATGGTTAATTTATCGAGGGCATGCGCTTATGTTTGGCACCTACATATAAATATACACATTTTCTTTCAATGACATCGCTGTAACACCATAACTTTTTCTCCACCCACCCCCTTTGTTAACAGGAAAAGAATTCTTTTTTGCTAAGAACAATATGCATGTGCCTCGTCGAGAGGACCCAATGAGCAAAAAACTTTCTCCTGGTAAGTAGAAAATATACTATGCTACGTATTTCCCACACATACAAAAAGATACTTTATGATATCTAAAACAAGAAACTGAATTAAGTTATATACACAGACATTTCTCAGTTTTTTAAGAATTCCTCGGTAATTAATATGGAAGACGTTAATTATTTGGAGAGTTCCAACAAAACTGCTTTTACTAACATAGATATAGTTACTCAAACGTGCAGTGATGAGAAACCTTTACAAAGTGCAGCATTAATTGCGGTGACGGGAAATATTCTTGAATATTGTGAGATTTGTACAAAAACATTCCCTTCAGAAGATGAATTCTTGACACACAAAGAAACACACAATAAGGAAAAACCTCTCCACTATAAAATAAGCGAGAAATCTCTTCTTTGTAACAGTGAGTTAGTAAAACACAAACGAAAACACGGTGGAAAAAAATCTTATCATTGTGGAATTTGTGGCAAACTTTTCACTCAAAACTCTCATCTTGTAACCCATATACGTATTCACACTGGAGAAAAACCGTATCACTGTGAAATATGTGGGAAATCTTTCGCTTCTAACAGTAATTTAACATGTCATAAAAGAATACACACTGGCGAAAAACCGTATCACTGTGAGATATGTGGGGAGTCATTCCCTGATAACTATAATCTTGGAGTTCACATACGAATACACACTGGTGAAAAACCGTATCATTGTGAAACTTGTGGAAAATCATTTGCTTCTAACTGTGACTTAGCAAAGCACAAAAGGATACACACTGGAGAAAAACCCTTCTGTTGTGAAGTGTGTGGCAAATCATTCTCTAATAGTTCGAATCTTCGTGTCCACAAACGTAGCCACACTGGTGAGAAACCATATTGTTGTGAAACGTGTGGGAAATCGTTTGTCTCTAACAGTGATTTAAACAGGCACAAAAGAATACATACTGGAGAAAAACCATTTCATTGTGAAATATGCGGGAAATCATTTATTAGTAATGGTCATTTAAAATCACACAAAAGAATACACACTGGTGAGAAATCGTATCACTGTGAAATATGTGGGAAGTCTTTTGTTAATAATTCCAATCTTGTAGTTCATGTACGAAGCCACTCCGGAGAAAAGCCCTACCACTGTGAAATATGTGGGGAATCGTTTGTTTATAACAGTTACTTAAAAAACCACAAACAAATACACAGCCTTCTGTCTGTGAAAAACGAGAAAGTCTTCTCTTGAAAATCTAAATTTATTGCTCCTGGGAAATATTTTGAAAAATGGTAGCATCTTTTGCCACTATAATGGCTGTTCTATACAGAACTATGTTACTACATTTTAACCCCGAGAAAACGTGTTTTCCAGTTGGTTAACAAGACACAACCTGTGTCTGATATATTATGAGTAAGGGAGCGAATCACTCTCCTCCAGCTTGGTAAAACTAGTAGAGCATGGTTTCTGGGTCTTTACCCATCATCAATATTGGATACTTGCCTGCTAGAGATGGTAGTCAATCATCCCTACTCACAATATTTTGAGAAACATTCTCTATGAATTCTCATCTTGTAGTAGAGTCAACCAAAGACTTACGAGTGGATTTGGTAAATGGAAACTGAAAGAAGACCGTGTATATAATAATATACACATACAGTAACCCCTTGCAATATCGTGGTTCACTTATTGTGGTTTATTATTTAAGATTACATTGATTCCTCCATGGTGGTGGTGTTTTGCATTTATAATAAAATAAATATATACAAATTATTAAAATATTTAAAAGAATATACAGTACAGTACTATTTCTACTTTGCAGATTTTCACCTGTCTCAGTGGGTTTTGGAACATAACACCTGCGATAGTCAAGGGATTACTGTATATATATATATATATATATATATATACCTCTGTTATCTTTTACTTACTTTAGTCATTAGATTGCAGCCTTGCTTGGGCACCACCATGAAGAATTTTTAGTCGAATGAATTGTGCCCAGTACCTTGTGTTTTTAAAGCCTGGTACCTTATTCTATCGGTTTCTTTTGCAAAACCACTAAGTTTCAGTGATGTAGTGAGAAGGGAACACAAAGACACACACACATATATAGATATGCGTAAACGATGACCTTCTTTCAGTTTCCGTCCACCATATTCACTCACAAGTCTTTGGTCAGTCCAAGTCTAAAGAAGAAGACCACACAGCCGCATCTGCACCTATATATATATATATATATGTATATATATATATATGCTTTTGGTGCAAATGGTTTTGTTAAGCAGTGTCGGATTTTACAATTCTGCAAATCATAATAACGGTATTCTTTTATAAGCTGAAAGCTTACACCGATCACCATGCAAATGACTAAGAAAAATAGTCTAATAATGGGACATACAAGCCCTTGACAGAAAAAAGTAGGCTTTCCTGTATGCATGGGACTTGAACCCACATACCTTTGTTAAAGCGACTGTGTTACCGATTACACCAGCGAGTCGTGTTAACAAAGGGATGTGGGTTCAAGTCTCACACGTACGGGAAAGCCTACTTTCTTTTGTCGAGGGCTTATATGCCCCATTATTAGACTATTTTCCTTAGTCATTTGCACAGTGATTGCTATAAGCTTTAAGCTTATAAAAAATACCATTATATATATGTATATCATCATCGTATATATATATATATATATATATAAACATGATCTTCTCGATGTCCATGGATGCTATGGACTGCACTGTAATCATCCCAGGAATACTGACTGTGATTTTCAGAAACATGATTTGTAGGAACATGTAGTGATGCATTAAAATATTTATAAAGTTCATCCAAGGATTATTATTGTTATTACTATATATATATATAGTGTATGTGTGTAGAAGGGGTTATAATCCAAGTTGTGTCTTTGTAAAGTACATTTATATGTTCACAGTAATCAAATGTGTGGATATAGATATGTTTTATTTTAAATGAGACATACATAGCATTTGAGATTTCTGGTGAATCCTGTTCACAGAGTAGTTGTATATCAAAACAAAAGACTGGTAAAAATGGCTATACTTTTAATTAAAAATATACCAAATTTCCCAGTCTTTTGCTTTGAAATACATGTGTGTGTGTCTTTGTCTTGACATCACATGATAGTTGTAAATGAGTATCACTGTTATACAAGCAGTTTCATTCTGCAAGAACATGTCTGGCTATGGGGGAAATATTACCTTGCTTGAAAAACGGTTGAAAAAGGATGAGGGTTGGCAAGTGGAAGTGCATCCATTCATAGAACATCTGCTTCAAATGAACACCATTTATTAACTTACACAAGCATGGAAAAGTGCATGTTAAATGATGATATGTGTTTTCTGTATATACTAGCTTAAAAACTGCACTCCGTGTGGGAATTTTGAGCTGGCTCCTGCAGAGAGCTAATGGGGGACCTGCAGCACAAAATTGAAGAGAGCAATAATAATAAAGCCTTTATTGGTATCCTGCCAATATGGTATTACTTTAAATTCAGTTTAAATGAAGGACTTGACAAGTTGTTGTTCGTTTAAAATTTGAATTTTCAACTGTTAGCATATAACAAATCCTCGTCCAGACCTCATCCTAATGCTGGATGTTCAAGAGCCAAACAAAGGGCAGATTTTCAATCCCAGGATCATCCTGATTCCAAAAAAAGGTATAATATGTCTATATAGAGCAAATGTGGATTGAGATACAAGGCTCCTGGAGGGGATGGACAGACAGAATTTTGCATCATCATCATTTAATTCATAAGTCTATGAATGTGCTCTCTTTTGACAGAAATCTTTTCACTGAAAATATTTGGGAATTATGAATACACATCATTATCATCATCATAGGTTTAACATCCAATTTCCACACTTGCATGGGTTAGAGCAGTAGTTCTCAACCATCTTTTATCTATAGCTCCCGTTGATTTCTGTTTTATTCTGGTGGGCCCCCATAACCAATTGATGTTTAACCCTTTGGTGTTCATATTACTCTGCCAAAAGTAATGCTTGTTTATTCACATTATTTTGAATTAATCATGCATTATCTTGGAGCTTTGAGATTTTGATGATGTGATCGTGTATTCTTAGGTGTGACATGTGAGATCTGACCAGTTTGAACATAAAGCACATTGAATATTTGGGCCACATATGGCCAGTTTAAATGCTAAAGGATTAAAAACTAGTTTAATAGATACTTCTTTCAAAATTCTTATTGTTTTTCACCCATTCATTTTTATTCTTTTGCTTGTTTCAGTCATT
>NC_069008.1:12888367-12897505 GCF_001194135.2 Octopus bimaculoides | reverse complement strand
AAATGTGAAATAAAGACCCCTTCAGTCATGACTGACCATGGGATTGCACCTAGAAAGTTCCCCTCTGAGGCACAAGTCCAGGCAAGGTTTTTTATGGAAGACCAGCAGTCACCCATGCATACCAGCCTCCCCTATCCACACCACCAATATTATCCAAGTCCATCGGCACTGGCAACGATCTCGCTCGACTGTCTTTTCACGTGCCTCTGGCACAAGTGCCAAGGAGGTGACGTTGGTAACGATCAACGGCCACAAATATTCTACACAGCTCAAATTCTGCATACTTTCCAAAAACTTTTTTTCCATTTTGCAATAATACAGACACATAAGTAGTTTAGTTTTTCATCATCATCACTTAACGTCTGTGTTCCATGCTAGCATGGGTGAGATGGTACCACAAGAGCTGGCCATGCCAAAGCCTGCACTGGACTTCTGTGCTTGTTTTGTCAGGATTTTTACAGCTGGATGCCCTTCTTAAACCAACCACTCAGCAGAGTGGACTTAGTGCTTTTCATGTGGTACAAACGCAGGCAAGGTGAGTAGTGCTTTTTATGTGGCACAAGCACAGGTGAGGTCAGTTTTGGCAAGGTTTTTACAGCTGGATGCCCTTCCGAACGCCAACCACTTTACAGTGTGGACTGGGTGCTTTTAAGTGGCACCTGCACTGACAGGGTCACCAAGTAACTTGCAAGACAAAAGACGGGAAGAGGCATTGGAGGAGGTGATGATGAAAAGGTTATAGTGAGACAGATAAAGGTGTCTTGCTGAAGAGGAAGTACAAGGTTACAGAGAGAAGAAGAGAAATATAATATAAGTTATTTATTTACTTGTTTCAGTTATATGATTGTGGCCATGCTAGAGCAGTGCCTTTAGTCGAACAAATCAACCCCAGGACTTATTCTTTGTAAGCCTAGTAATTATTCTATCGGTCTCTTTTTCTGAACCGCTAAGCTACAGGTACATAAATATACCAACATCAGTTGTCAAGTGATGGTGGGGAGACAAACACGGACACACAAATACATACATATATATATATATACGACGGGCTTCTTTCAGTTTCTGTCTACCAAATCCACTCAGAGGGCTTTGGTCGGCTATAGTAGTAGACACTTGCCCAAGGTGCCATGCAGTGGGACTGAACCCAGAACCATGTGGTTGGTAAGCAAGCTACTTACCACACAGCCACTCCTGCATGTTTTTGAGTTACAAAAAATTTGTCATGATATCTAGATTTTTCTTTTGTTAAATAAAGATTCATGTAAATATTTCTGTCGCTTATGTCTTTATACACTCCCTATCTTTTTCTCTTCTATATTACTATATATGCCTATATGGTTTGTACAATGGTACATTAAGGATCTTTTTTTATTTGTTCTACCGAATACATCCATATATTGTGGCTGCGAAGACTTGTCGAGGCAAGTGAAATCGAACTAAATTCGACAACTGGCACCCGTGCCAACGTTGTCTCCTTCATTGGACACGAAACTCAGCTTGCGAAGACTTATTGGGGCAAGCGAAAGTGAAATCAGGATAGCACCTGTGCCCAGCGTCGCCTTTCTGGCACTTGTGTCCGTGACATGTGTAAGGATTTTCAAGCGAGATCGTTGCCAGTGCCCCTGGACTGGCTCTTGTGTGGGTGGCACATAAACTACACCATTTTGAGCGTGGCCGTTGCCAGTACCGCCTGACTGGCCTTAGTGTGGGTGACACATAAAAGCACCCACTACACTCTCTGAGTGGTTGGTGTTTAAGAAGGGCATCCAGCTTTAGAAACTCTGCCAGATCAGATTGGAGCCTGGTGTTGCCATCCGGTTTCACCAGTCCTCAGTCAAATCGTCCAACCCATGCTAGCATGGAAAGCGGATGTTAAATGATGATGTGTGTGTCTACCACCGTTTGACAACCAATGTTGATTTGTTTATGTCCTCATAGCTTAGCGGTTTAGCATAAGAAACTGACAGAATAAGTACCAGACTTAAAAAAAAAAAAATTACTGAGGTTGATTCACTTTCCTCAAATGTCTAAAGTGTTTCCCTAATAT
This sequence comes from Octopus bimaculoides, assembly GCF_001194135.2. Lineage (NCBI taxonomy): Eukaryota > Metazoa > Mollusca > Cephalopoda > Octopoda > Octopodidae > Octopus > Octopus bimaculoides. The sequence goes on along the minus strand of NC_069008.1, from coordinate 12,895,458 downwards.
AAATACAGTTCAATGACTGAAAGATGTAAAAGATAAATTATCCCCTCAGTTTTATTAACTGACAATAAATGGTGTGTATAAAATGGTAGCATGTGTATGACAGTTGTTTCCAACTCCATTTCCAATCACACTTAAATCACAAATTTGTCATGAGTGCAGACTCCACTTCAGCCAACCAGAACTTTTTGTTCACATGATAGATTTTAGAATTTTCCTTCAAAGGCCTTAAAAACAGAGACTTTAAGAGCAAAACGCCAGAGGGAGATCAGATTCTGTTGAAGTGACCTCAGGTGAATTTCCTTTTTTATAGCTGTTCTCATAGTTGCATACTCAAACCAGTGTGATTCTCCTAATAGCTATTTTCACAACTCTATATCCAACCTGGAGATAAATGAAGCATTAATGCTGCTATACGTAATTGCAGCAATGTGAAAGATCAGCCTAATTATGAATTATCTGTTGAAGAACTCTGACACCTGTAAAACATGATGTTGTCCCATATAAGATTGACTTCGTCTGATTGCACGAAGCCGTGTAATAAGGTAGCAATAAATTATGTATATATATATAAGTGACATCAAGTTATTGTAATAACCAATATTACAGGCACAAGACCAGTGATTTTGAGAAAAATGGCAAGTCAGCTGGATCGGTACTTTACTTTATTGACAGCGAAAGGATGAAGGCCAAAGTGGACCTATGTTGGATTTGAACTCAGAATGTAAAGAACTAAGCACTTTGTCCGGCGCTGTATCTATAAGTTCATTGCCTTAGAATCATTCATTTAATCGAAAGCAACATTGCCGTTAAAACAGCAGAAATAATGGGTAATATTACCCTTACAAGGCGGAAAAAGTTGTCAACGAACACATTCGACGCTTCTTATAAAAACAAATGTAAGTTCGTTTATATATATACACGCGCGGTTGTTACGTTCATTTACTGTCATTTCTTAAGGTTTTCTCCGCATATTTTCCTAGATTTATAATTCGAGGAGGATTTGCTTGCTATTTCCAGCATATCGAACAAACACATCGAGGCTCCCTCATTGCTACATAATAATCATTTGATTTCATATCCAGTTTGGGTAGAACTAAAGGTATCACTCAATATGATTAAAGGTGTTTTCTGAATGTATTAAATTATATTAGCGACTTTTAACTTATGTCACCGGTATCAGTGGAGCAGGAGAAAATTGTCACAGACACCGCTTACCATGTATGTTTATAATTTGTTCAGTTAATCATTTGTAGTAATTACATTCTGTTAACGGTAGACGTTTATGTTTATGGATAAGATAGGGCAACCTACATGTTTTAGGGCTGGTGTTCCATCAGCTCCGTAATTAAACATTTCATTTCATCACAAACCATGTTACATCGTTGATTGAGTGTTTCCTTTCTTAGAAGTTCTAATCAACAACTAAAAGTAAGAGAACAATTTATCCGGTCATTCTTGACCTTTTAGATGGCTAAAGTACCCATTATCTGGATCACCATCACAACACATTATCTACTTTTCTACTCTCCATAGTAAACAATTCTGATTTATCAAGAGCGCGTACATATATTTGGTATCTACATATAAATATATACATTTTCTTTCAATTACATCGCTCTTACTCAATAACTTTACCTCCCCAACCTTTCTTAATACAAAAAAAACAATTCTGTTTTTCTAACAACAATATGCATGTGCCTCAATCAACAAAAAACTTTCCCCTGTTAAGTAGAAAATACACTATGCTACATATTTTCCACACATACAGAGACCCTATGATATCTAAAGCAAGGAACTGAACTAAGTTATATACACAGACATTTCTCAGTTTTTAAGAATTCCTCGGTAATTAATATGGAAAACGTTAATTATTTGGATAGTTCCAACATAAATACTGTTACTCAAGCATGCATCGATGAGAAACCTATGCAAAGTGAATCATTAACTAAACAAACATCAGTAATTGGAAATATTCTTGAATATTCTTGTGAGATTTGTAAGAAAAGTTTCTCTTCACAAGATGAAGTCTTGACACACAGAGAAATACACAACAGCAAAAAACTATTTCACTGTGAAATATGTGGGAAGCATTTTTCGTCTAACAGTAATTTAACAACCCACAGAAGGATACACACTGGAGAAAAACCTTTCCACTGTGAGACGTGTGGAAAGTCTTTTACTCAAAATTCGAGTCTTGTTATCCACAAACGAAGTCACACTGGGGAGAAACCCTTTTACTGTGAAATATGTGCGAAATCGTTTGTTTCTAACAGTGATTTCACAAAACACAAAAGAATCCATAATGCAGAAAAACCGTTCCACTGCGAGATATGTAGGAAATCATTCTCTGATAATACTAGTCTAACTGTTCACAAAATGATACACACTGGAGAAAGACTGTTTCATTGTGAAATATGTAGGAAATGTTTTATGAATAATTCGAGTCTTGTTATCCACTTACGGAGTCATAGTGGAGAAAGACCATTTCACTGTGAAATATGTGGAAAATCTTTTTTCAAAAACAGTGATTTAACAAAACACAAAAGAATTCACACTGGAGAAAAACCATATCATTGTAATATATGTGGGAAATCTTTCTCTGATAAATCTAATCTTTCAGGTCACAAACGTAGTCACACGAGAGAAAAACCATATCCTTGTGAAATATGTGGGAAATCGTTTGTCTCTAAAAGTGTCTTAAAAACACATTGTCGATTACACACTGGAGAAAAACCATTCCACTGTGAAATATGTGGGGAATCATTTATCACTAAAGTTCTCTTAAAATCACATGAAACAATACACACAGGAGAAAAGGTATTTTGCTGTGAAGTGTGTGGGAAATCTTTTACTAACAATTCTCATCTTTTAGTTCACAAACGTAGTCACACTGGAGAAAAACCTTATCATTGTGAAATATGTGGAAAATCATTTGTTGATAACAGTGTCTTAACGAAGCACAAAAGAATCCACACTGGAGAGAAACCTTTCCAGTGTGAAACATGTGGAAAATCGTTTCTCTCTAACAGTGATTTAACAAAACACAAAAGAATCCACACTGGAGAGAAACCATATTGCTGTGAAGTATGTGGAAAGTATTTTGTGTACAACAGTGATTTTAACAGACACAAAAGAATACACACAGGGGAGAAACCTTATCATTGTGATATATGTGGTAAGTCATTCACTGATAATTCTAATCTTGTTGGTCACAAACGTAGTCACACTGGAGAAAGTAGTTATTGTTGTGATATATGTGGGAAATCATTCTCTGTTAACTCTTGTCTTGTCATTCACAAACGTTGTCACACTGGAGAAAAGCCTTATCATTGTGAAATATGTGGTAAATCATTTGCTGATAATTCTCATCTTGTAGTTCACATACGTAGTCATACAGGAGAGAAGCCCTATCAGTGTGAAATGTGTAAGAAATCATTTGTCTCTAAAAGTGTCTTAACAATACACCATAGAACGCACACTGGAGAAAAACCATTTCACTGTGAAATATGTGGAAAATCCTTTATCACTAATGGCGTCTTAAAAACACACAAAATAATACACACTGGAGAGAAACCATTTCACTGCGAAGTGTGTGGGAAATCGTTTATCACTAACAGTCTTTTGAAAAAACACAAACAACTACACATTTGAAGGAAATTTTTTCCACTGTGAAGTATGAGAAATCCATCTCTTGTAAACCAAAATGTTTTCGATTCCTTGCAACAAATATTGAAAAATATCATGATGAAATATGTCAGAAATCCTTCTCTTTGAATTATGAGTTTGTCATCGAAAGATGTGCATTTGTTTGAGAGCAGTCCTTTCACTGAGGTATTTGAGAAATCATTTGTGTGATGGTTTGGGTGTTGGACTTGTTAGATTGTGGTTTCGATTCCTGGACTGGGCAACCTGTTGTGTTCTTGAGCAAAATGTTTCATTTCATGTTGTTCCAGTCTAGTCAGCTGGCAAAAATGAGTAATTCTACAATGGACTGACATTCCATTTCAGTGAGGAATATATACGCCATAGGAACCAGGAAAGCAGCGCTATGAATCTATATGACTCAGGAAGGAACTTTACTTTACTTACTAAACTTGTAGTTGGCAAATAAATGTAAACTGGGTTAAAAATTATACTTAGGTGAAATGTGTGGACAACCATTTTAGTGTGAACTAAGGCTACTTTTGCAAAAAAAAAAATTACCATTGTGAAATGAATTGGAAACCATTTCTGAATTCAAGTCTTGTAATTCACAAATACATCGTGGAAAATTATTAATTTTCTGTTTTCATTAAATTTTCTTATAGAGATACAATCATATTAATCATGTCTGGAAAACACAGGCCTTAAAATGTTACAGATGTAAGAATAAAGGGGAAATTATTCTATATGATAATTATGTTAGAAAAGCAAATATATACAAGAGTAAAGCATTGAGATAATTTGTTGAAAACATTATAAGTAGAAATGAAAAATAAAGAAATAAAAGATGGACTTTAAGAATCAACACAGAAAGTGAGTGTTTGATTATTTGAAAATATAAAAGGAAACAATACTTTCTTTCATCAATTACCATAATTACTTGTACATTAGTGACAGAGGTAGTATTAATACCAAGAGTTAGTTATTCCCACTTACACATGGATGTTGCATTAGAACAAACTATGTGCTTACTCTGGTATATATATATATATATATATATGTATATGTATGTATGTATTTATGTGTGTATACCTGTGTTTGTCTCCCTGCCATTGCTTGACAACCAATGCTGGTGTGTTTATGTCCCCATAACTTAGAGGTTCTGCAGAAGAAACTAATAGAATAAATACTAGGCTTACAAAAAATAAGTCCTGGGGTTGATTTCTTTGACTAAAACCCTTTAAGGTAGTACTCTACCATGGCTGCACTCAAATGACTGAAACATGGACAAGAATAAAAGAATACACACACACACACACACACACATGATGGGCTTCTTTCAGTTTCCATCTACCAAATCCACTCACCAGGCTTTAGCCAATTTTGAGCTATAGTAGACTGCACTTGCCCAGAGTGCCAGGGACTGAACCTGGAACCAAGTAGTTGGGAAGCAAACTTCTTGTTACACTGCTATGCCTGCATCTGTTGTGTTTCTTAAATCAGCACACTTGATATTTTATGTTTAGGATGTTTGACATTAGATTAGTAACCACCAAAGTCTTAATCAATATATAAAACTAGCTGGTCCGGCCCATGCCATAAAAAGTGATGGCTAATTGTAGTATTTTATGTGTAAATATGGATGGTAAATCAAATTAATACATTTGTCAATGTTCACATACATTCACATACTTCCCTTGTACATGCACACATACACACATATACAAACACAGAGTTGACATGCTGTTTGATTTTTCTTTTCAGCATTGAATGTTCACCATCTCACCAGTTTGCCATCACCCCTTCCTTTCTCATTCATATGGTGTGACGGAGAAAAACACGAGAGTATTATTGTAGTAGATGCCTGCAACATCAACATTGTTTAGCATCTGCTTTCCATGTTGGCATCAGTTAGACGGTTTGACTGAAAACTGGTAAGCTGGGGACTGCTGGATGCCCTTCTTAACACCAACCACTCCAAGAGTGTAGTGGGTGATTTTTACATGCCACTAGCACAGGTGTTGGTTATGCAACACCTGTATTGGCCATGACAACGTTCTCACTTGGTTTGACAAGTCTACACAAGCACAGCATATTGCCAAAGGTCTCAGTCACTTGTTACTGCCTCTGTGAGGCCCAAAGTTCAAAGAGGTGCCTTTTTATGTGCCACCGGCATGGGTGCCGGGTATGCAACACTGATATCAGCAATGACTAAGCATAACAACGAAGCAATGAGCTGGCAAAATCATTAGTGAACCAAGCTAATTGCTTAGCAGCATTTCATTTGTTTTTACGTTCTGAGGTCAACTTTACTGTTCATTCTGTCAGCTTCAGTAAAATAAAAACCAGTTCAGCACTGGGGTCGATGTGATAGTCTTACCCACTTTTCCAAAATTGCTGGCCTTGTGCCAGAATTTGAAATTAGTATTACATAGGCGCAGGAGTGGCTGTGTGGTAAGTAGCTTGCTTACCAACCACATGGTTCCGGGTTCAGTCCCACTGCGTGGCACCTTGGGCAAGTGTCTGCTACTATAGCCTCGGGCCGACCAGAGCCTTGTGAGTGGATTTGGTAGACGGAAACTGAAAGAAGCCCATCGTATATATATGTGTGTGTGTTTGTCCTCCCACCAACGCTTGACAACCGATGGTGGTGTGTTTATGTCCCCGTAACTTAGCGGTTCGGCAAAAGAGACCGATAGAATAAGTACTAGGCTTCCAAAGAATAAGTCCTGGGATCGATTTGCTCGACTAAAAGGCAGTGCTCCAGCATGGCCGCAGTCAAATGACTGAAACAAGTAAAAGAGTAATAACAATAAGGCAGTGAGCTGGCAGAATCATCAGCATGCTGGGCAAAATGCTGCCAAGCATTTTGTCCATCTTTACATTCCGACTTCAAATTCTGTTGATGTCGACTTTGCCTTACATCTTTTTGGGGGTCAATAAAATAAGTACCAGTTGAGTACTAGGGTTGATGTAATCAACTTACTCCCTTCCCCAAAGTTGCTGGCATTGTGCCAAAATTTGAAACTAATACTGCCATATATATATATATATATACAATAACATCACCTTTCTTTTCCATTGTAATTAACGAGGCAGTGTCTCTGTTAACCCAATACAACCTGTCACATGGTTGGGTCACAGGCAACTAAACTACAGGGTGTCCACAAAGTCTGGGTACATGGGGATTAACACATACTTTAAGAAATTACTATTGGGTTATCCAGAAAGTTTGTGCTGATTTATAGTAGCTTACCTTTCGACTTATTTTAGAACATGGTTGAGTCCATAAATTAAGATTTGACTACACTTCCATTTAGAGCACAGTTTAAGCTATCTTTTCGTGGAAGAAGGTTTATGTTCCTATAACCTTTGTTAATTTTGTAACCCTTTAAAATGGAAGATAAAAAAGTTCATTTTCGGCACTTGATGCTTTTCTTTTTCCGTAA
>NC_069008.1:12881822-12888296 GCF_001194135.2 Octopus bimaculoides | reverse complement strand
AGTTTACGGTGATGTTTCTTTATCCAAAAGAGCTGTATGGGAGTGGTTTGCAAGGTTCCAAGCTGGAGATTGTAGCCTTATTGATAAAGAGCGATCAGGCAGGCCATCCACTACAGATGATGACCAAATCAAGTCATTAATTGAGAATAACCCACATTGCACAACCCGAGAATTGGCAGAAAGCCTCAACCTATCAAAATCCGTCATTCATGAACACCTGGTAAAGCTTGGGTACACAAATCGCTACGATGTTTGGGTACCACATGAGTTGAGTGAGAAGAACCTTTTGGAAAATCAGCACAAACTTTCCGGACAACCCAATATTTCTTATATTTAATTGTTTATGTCATGATTTTATTTACTCCACATACCCAGACTTTGTGGACACCCTGTACTAACCAAGCAAACTTGGTGAGGAGGAGGATTTATTGGACATCCTTCAAGAAAAATAACAAAACCTGTCAAAGGGTGAAGGACATCAAGACAATCAACAACCATCCAAAGTGTGAAGGCGCATGGCCTGGTGGTTAGGGTTTTGCACTTATGAATGCAAGATCATGGTTCCGGTTCATAGACTGGCTGTTCACTGTATTCTTAAACAAAACACTACTTTTTACATTGCTCCAATCTACTCAGCTGTGAATGGATAATCTTGTGATGGGTTGGTGTACAAGGGAGAGTTGGTGACCCTTGAACCTCATTTTGTACTCGGCCATCGAAAGGATGACAAGTACAACCTGTACTGTGAACCCCAACTGGTTGTTCGACCATGTTGAAAGATGAATGATAAGAAACTTTAATGACAAAAATAACAATGACTAGATTTCTCTTCAGGATGTCTTTATTAAGGATTCTAAAACTGGGATTCAGAGAATGATTTCAAATGTAGTTCATCAATATTTTATCGTCCACTTTCCATGGATCAGATGGAGTTTATTGAGATAAATTTTCTACAGCTGGATGCCCATCCCATTGCCAACCCTCATCTGTTTCCAAGCAAGGTAATATTTCCCCACAGCCAGATATGCTCTCATAGAATATTGGAAATAAATAAATGATACTGCTTGCATGACAGTGACACTCAGTTATAGCTGTCACATGATGTCAAGACATAGAAATACACATGCACACATACATATATGTAACACACATTGTAAAGTGGTTCGCTTTGAGGAGAGCATCCAGCCGTAGAAACCTACCCAAATCAGACTTGGTGCAGCTCTGGTCAAAGCATACAACCCATACCAGCATGGAAAACAAATGTTAAAAAATAATGATTATATATTTGTGTGAATGTGATATAATAATTGAATTGTACAGTATCATATATCCATTATGGCCAATGTTATCAATGGTTTCACACTAGGGGTTCAACGGAGTGTTAGGTAACAGTTCAGTTTTATAACCTCTTCAGAGGTAGCCATTATGGAATGAAATATGGTGACATATATATGTCTATATATGTATGTATATGTATATATATTGGGTAATCCCATAAATAATGCAGTTTTTTCAATTGCATGAACTAAAAGTCAGAAGGGGATGGGATAAACTACCTACATCAACTTACTTATTCTTAGTGCACGTTTTGAAGAGTGCAGTTCGATTTTAACATTATTTTTTTCAAAGCTATAATGGAAGTGACAAAGGAGCATATTTTGCTTTTTGAGTTCAATAAAGGCAACAACACAATTGAAAGTGCAAGGACTATTTATGCAGTTTGTGGGGATCTGACAATAAGCGCAAGCCAGTGTCAACGGTGGTTCCAGAAATTCCAAGCTGGAAACTACAGCTTAGACAGACTCGCCTGGAAGATCTGTAGAGCTCAATGAAGATGTTGTGCAAACTCTGGTGGAACAAAATACCATTGTAACTATTGAGGAACTAGCAGAGAAGCTTGGATTTGGTCATTCAACCATTCATCAACACCTGCACTAAAAAGAAAAACGACCATCTTTGGTTTCAAGATGAAAGGTGTTCTTCCATCAGGATTATGCTCGGCAACATATAGTGAGGATGACATTCCAAAGGCTGGAGCAGTTTGAAATGGAAACAGTGCCCCTACCCACAATATTTGCTGGACATTGCCCCATCTGATTAACATTTATTCTACAGTCTTCAAAATTATTTGGATGAAAAAAATAATGAATTCTGTAGACAAAGTCAGAACAGTAGTGGAGGAGTATTTTTCGTCACGGACGAGTGCATTTTGGAAGAGGAGCCTTGCAAGTCTACCAGATATGTGAAAGAACATTGTAGAGTATATTTTAGATTAAAAAAGAATTTTGTTTATCTTAATTTTGAAAAATAAAAGAAGTATAAGAAAACTGCAGCATTATGGGATGGCCCTATATATATATATGTATATATATATATATATATATATATATATATATATATATATATATATATATACACACACACGCACACACAGGGTGTGCTGAATAAACTGTCACCTAAATAAATTATGCAAAAAAGAAAATAACACTGGCATCTCATTTTAACAGATACATTTACGGGCTACATATGTTTCATAGCAAGTGGAACCTCAGAAGTAGTAACTATCCAAGTGAAGTGTATACTGCAGGCTACTCTTCAGGCCAAGGATATCTTAATAAAATGAAAGTTTACATTGTTGCAAGGAAGTACATGTTAACATGTTTATTGTATTTTGATACGAAAAAATCCACAACCTTCTGTTTCAATAAACCACTATTGTCCCTGAACGTTAGCTTGAAGCTAACTTTCTTCCAACACCTCTACACCTGGATCTTATATTTATATATACATACATATATGACAAGCTTCTTTCAGTTTCTATCTATCAAATGCCCTCAAGGTCCTTAATGCTAATTTATTTCTCTATGTATTCACTTGTAAGGTACAAGTATAAACTTATATCACACTGAACGATTTCACACGTATTTTACATTGATATAGTTTATTGTCCAGAGTGTATTCATTATAATATACAAAAGATTTTACGAACGTTTAAATGATAGTATTTATCTCAAAAGTGAGTGCATTTGTAGACTTACAAGATGAGAATTCAAAGTGAATCATTTCATAATCCCCAAAACATACATAATGGAAGGCAATAAAGCTGTAAAGAATTATTTCTCACTTGTCGCAAATAAAAGTCTTCCTCTTAGTATGTATTTGTCTGTGTTTCTTTAAGCCACTGTTGGAGACAAATGATTTTCCACATATTTCACAGCGATATGGCTTTTCTCCAGCGTGACTACGGTTGTGAACAACAAGATTTGAATCATTAATAAAAGATTTCCCACATATATTACAATGATATGGTTTTTCTCCGGTGTGTATTCTTTTGTGTTTTGTTAAATCACTGTTTTTGACAAACGATTTACCACATATTTCACAATGATATGGCTTCTCTCCGGTGTGTCTTCGTGTGTGGACAATAAGATTTGAAACATTAATAAAAGATTTCGCACATATATCACAATGAAAAGGTTTTTCTCCAGTGTGGATTCCTTTGTGCTTTGTTAAATTACTGCTGAAAGCAAAAGATCTCCCACATATTTCACAGTGAAATGGTTTTTCTCCAGTGTGTGTTCTCTTATGTATGGTCAAATTACTTTTTACCGTAAACGACTTCCCACATGTCTCACAATGGAAGGGTCTCTCTCCAGTGTGACTACGCACATGGATCTCAAGATACAAATTAGTAATGAAAGACTTCTCACATATTTTACAAGGAAATAGTTTTTCTCCAGTGTGTGCTATTCTGTGTATTTTTAAGTTATTATTAGTGATAAAAGATTTCCTACATACTTCACAGTGGAAAGATTTTTCTCCAGTATGACTACGTTTATGAATTGTAAGCTTAGAATTTTCAGTGTAAGATTTCCCACATATTTGACAATGATAAGGTTTTTCTCCAGTGTGACTTCGTTTGTGAACTACAAGACTAGAATTAATAGAAAATGATTTACCACATATATCACAACAATATGGCTTTTCCCCCGTGTGTGTTCTTTTGCGCGTTATTAAATTATTGTTTTTGATAAAATATTTTCCACATACATCACAAGAATACGGTTTTTCTCCACTATGTATTCTTTGATGTGTTGTTAAATTACTGTTTTTCATAAAATATTTCCCACATATTTCACAGTGATGGGGTTTTTTCTTCTTGTGCATTTCTTTGTGTTTAAGGACTTCATGTTCTGAAGAGAAAGTTTTCTTACAAATCTCACACGAATATTCAAGAATGTTTCTGTCAAGTGATGTTTGTTTAGTTAATGCTTCACTATGTAAAGGTTTCTCACCATTGCATGTCTGTATTAATAAATCTACACCATTGAAAACGGTTGAGTAAGAAGAGTCCGTGTAACTGGCGTTCTCCATATTAATTCTGCAGGAAATTCTTAAAAATTGAAAAATATTTGTGAATACAATCTATTAGGGTTTGGTTTCTTGGTTATCATGAGATTCTGTCTCCATATGTAGAATATACAATGCAATATATTTTCTCCTTGCAACAAAAATGTTCTTTGTTGAAGAGATCCTTTCTAAGTGTTATATATATTGTGGTGGACAAAAGCATTTCTAATTTCCTCATTAATAAATGTAATTAAAACGAAGAGCAATATAAGGTTACATTATTTTTTTAAAGTTTCCTTAATGCTATCTTTTTTTAAATTTTATTTAAATGTTTAAAGCATATTTTTTTATAGCAGCCAGAATTCTGTTTTTAATGAATTTCAATAATTTTCAAAAATGTTTTTCGTGTTTCGTCTTTCTAGTTCAGTCTTGAAGCCAATTACTAGCACGCGCAAATTTTTCAGGAAAGCGGCTTAGTTAAACTTTAAATCAGCAACACAGATGAATATAAAAAGATGGCATTCTTTCGGTTGAGATAAGACTCCCCTGAATTACCGGAACAAACGCAAAAATGCGTTGAAATTGGTTGTTATTGTTGTTAGAGAAGTGGATTGACAGACTCGTTAGAGTGTCAGTTTGAATGCTGTAGACATTTTCATTCTTACTCTCAGCACTCCCAGTTCAAATCCCGCCGAGGTAAGCTTTGCCTTTCATTCTTACCGAGTTGTTAAAATAAAGTACTAGTCAAGTACTGGGAGAATTGGTTCAATCAATTAACACTCATCCAAATTTCAAGTTTTATACTGAGAAACAGTATATTTGTCAACGCAGTCAAAAACTTTTGGTCAGCGTTGTTAAAAATATATTTCTCATTTGAGGAATTCATTACGAAAAGTAAACAAACGTACGATTATTTTATTTGAAAGTTTCAGAAGAGACATTAATGAAAGGAGACATTTCTGTCCTAGGACAAGAATAAAACAATGACAAAACAAACAGCCCTATATGTGTACGTGTTAGAAAATGTAATGACATATAGCCATCAACGAAACATTCGAGTGCACGATTAACCTACGTTGAAGTATCTCCTTATTCGTTTCTATAATTCAAGGAATCCAAGTCTGAGAGTAGTTCTTAATAAATCAGGATTGTTCACCGCAGATTGTAATGAAAGGAAACACTGTTTTATTTTGTTTGCTTTTCTTTTTTTAAGATTTGAAGTTCGACAGAAAAATGAAGTACCAGGAAAAATAATTCATTCATTTGTTGTTGATTAAAATCCATTTCCCCAGTTATGTTAAATAGGGAACAACCAGAAATATTTAATCATGAAGGTGATGGCACACCGATCGTAAAACATGTAGGTTACTACATATTATCCCCAAACATTAACGTTCATTTTAACATGAGGTAATTACTACACACATTTCACGATTAAATTAACAGAATTAATTAATAATAGATATACAAGGTAAGCGGTGACGTTGATATTTTTTCTCTCGTTGGATACAGCGGTGATACATGTTAAAAGTCCCTATAATAATTTAAAATCATACAGTCAGCTATATCGGTTTGCTATTTCAAGTGTGTCCAGTGCATGAGACATCAAAAAGCACCATGTTGCAAAATAACAATTATGTTTTAATTAACGAAGTAAAAATCATAAGTTATGCTCTTTTTCTAAAAGAGACTTGGCTGTTCTGCAATAATAGTAATGTAGCGTGGCTCAAGTGTACTCTTCGGTAATATTTTAAGTAGCTTTGTTTTAAATTAAGCCAAGATTGTTGTAATCTCTTGCAATAATTTGTGAGATAATAAGTTTCAAACTTAATTAGTTTTTCTCTTCCCTTGTCTTTAAATTCGAATTTTAAGTGTTCTTGATAGTTTTCTTTAGGAAGTGAATGACAAAAAATTGTTATTTACCAAAATAGTGAAGCACAACAGAATTTTAAATATTTTAAAACTAAATGATATATTTATGCTAGATAAATATGTTTTCCAGCTATTTTTACCAAAATATCTGTTATATACCTGTTATCCACATAAATCTGTTTATAGTGAAATATCTTTAATTACACCATATATATATATATATATATATATATATATATATATATATATATA
>NC_069008.1:12878222-12881434 GCF_001194135.2 Octopus bimaculoides | reverse complement strand
TTTATATATATTTTTGGAACAATATTGTGCTGATGAACGAAATCTAGATTCATTCTAGTAATCGGGAAATCGGTCGATACACAATTAAGTTTATTTTAAAAGAAAGTTGGTCATCTTCTGTTGGTTGTTTTTTCCTCGCATTAGGTACTAAATGTGGTTATTTTGAGAAGTCCACTGTGTGGTGTTATTATTTTTCTGTAATAATGCCCTTTATATAAATATATCATCATCATCATCATCGTTTAACGTCCGTTTTCCATGCTGGCATGGGTTGGACGGTTCGACTGGGGTCTGGGAAGCCAGGAGGCTGCACCAGGCCCCAATCAGCTGGATGCCCTTCCTAACGCCAACCACTCCAAGAGTGTAGTGGGCGCTTTTTACGTACCACTGGCACAGGAGCTAGAGGAGCTGGCATCGACCACGATCAGATGGTGCTTTTTACATGCCACCAGCACGGAAACCTATCAAAGCAGCACTGGCATCGGCCACATTTGGATGGTGCTTTTTATGTGCTACTGGCATGGGGGTCACAACTACAATTTCCATTTGATTTGATTTTGGTTTTGATGTACTTGACTCAATAGGTCTCCTCAAGCACAGCATGTTGCCCTACGATCCAAGACACTTTTGAGTGGGCTGGTTATGCAACATTGGTGTAGGTTACAGCTGTGAACTCACTTTATTTGCCGGGTCTTCTCAGTCACAGCATATCTCCAGAGGTCTCAGTCTTTTATCATTGCCTCTGTGAGACCCAACATTCAATATATATATATATATAAAAATATATTTGCACATATATAAATATGTATACAAGGTGTGGTGAATAAATTGTTGTCTAAGTTACACAAAAATGAAAATAACATTGACATTGCATTTTAGCAGATATATTTGCCAAAATTACATAAAAATATCTTGAAATACTAAAGAATAAATTTATTCAATAAAATCGCCATTAGCTTCAACCACTGCCTCCAGATGGCTTCAGAATCTCCTGTAACTCTTCTGGATAATCTCCTTGTTTAAGTTGGTGAATGCTGCCATAATCCTTGCCTTCAGTTCTTTATTGGCGTTATAGGGAGTTTTGTTGGTCTCTTGCTCAACTGTGCCCCACACATGATAATCAAGGGGGTTGCAGTCTGGGGAGTTAGGTGGCCAGATTTGGTATAAAGGGGTATCTTAAAGATCAAAATCTAGATGCGATGGAGCAAAACAAACTTCATACTCAGAAAGAGAACCCTAATTATCTCTGTCTAAAGAAACTTATTTTGATTTTGGCATGCAATGTAATTATTAATTAAATTAATATATACGACTATAGTATTTAGAATCCTGAGCTTTAAATTCTTCTGGGTAGGCAGGAGGATGGAGTGCGTGGTGCAGACATACTCTTAGCAGAAAAGTGGGTAGATATGGTAACTGAGGTAGTCAGAGTGTGCGATAGGGTTATTAAGTTGAGGTTTATCATGGATAGATTAACAATTACAATTATCTCTACCTATGCTCCACAGGCTGGGCTGGCCAGCAATCAGAAGGACCGATTCTATGAGGTCCTTCTGCAGACTACCTCAATGACAAATGACAGAGGCTTCATTGTTGTGGCTGGCGACTTTAATGGGCATGTTGGGCAGCATTCTCATGGATTCCATGGTGTATATGGTAGTTATGGTATTGGCACCAATGCTAACTTTAGAAAGGCAGCCAGCCACCTAATTTCTTATCAGTCTGGTGGGAATATAAGCCAGGTTAATTACATCCTCACCAGGTAAGGG
Source organism: Octopus bimaculoides (assembly GCF_001194135.2). Classification (NCBI taxonomy): domain Eukaryota; kingdom Metazoa; phylum Mollusca; class Cephalopoda; order Octopoda; family Octopodidae; genus Octopus; species Octopus bimaculoides. Next base: position 12,879,665 of record NC_069008.1, on the reverse strand, counting down.
GACAGGCAGATGCTCACAAATGTGAAGTCTTTCCCAGGTGAAGAGTGTACATCATAACATAGGCTATGAGTTAGTGACTTCAGAATTAGGTTTAGAGAGATTAAAAGACATAAACCACATTGGAAAAGGAGATTATGGAAGCTCACAGACCCAGCAAACCAACAAAAATTTAGAGACATCCTACTGGAGGCCTTTGACAAAAGAGAGGAGGAAGGGACATATAGCTTAGAGGATAACTGGGAATTCCTGAGAGACAATTTAATGGGTGCCACTGACCAAATCTATGGTTGGTGCAAAGTCCCAGCCAGGCCGAGGGTGACTTGGTGGTCAAACAAGGAGGTGGGTAGGGCTATAAAAGCATAGACAGGCCTGAAAGGACTGGAAAAATGGTGGAAGCAAAACATTATGTCAGGGAGCCAGAAGGGAGGTTACATGATAGGTTTATATAGCAAAGGGAACAGCAGAAGGTAAGAAGCTTGCCAATGTTATGCAGCGTGAGGTGTTCAGGATTGCAAAGTAGTGTATCAGAGAGAATAAAGATGTGGTAGGTGAGAAATGTGTGCGAATAGACACTTAGTGAGTCAGAGAAGAAAGATGCATGGGGATGCCATTATGAAAAGTTAAATGTGGAGAGTAATCGGGAGAAGGAGAGTCTTTCAAATATTGAACCAATTGAGGAACCAGCAATCAGAGTGGATAGCAATATAATAAATAAGGCAATCATGAAAATGAAGACTGGAAAAGCCCCTCAACCATCAGGTATCACCGCTGATGTGATTAAAGATGTGGTAGGTGAGAAATGTGTGAGATATGGCCTTGTCACTCGCATAGTAAATCAGGTTATTCAGGAAGTTGTCGTCCCCAAAGACTGGTGTAGCAGTATTATAGTCAGCTGCTACAAGGGTAAAGGTGATGTCTTAGACAGAAACAACTACAGAGGTATCAAAAACAAGAATCGTGCAATCTGTCTTTCACTCTGAGAAAGCAATCCTTTGTTACAAACAAAATAGCTTTTTCAACTATCTTCAGCCAGTTCTTATTCCAGCAGCCATGCTTTTAGGGCATCCTTCTCCACTGCTAATTAGGTCACTTACAAAGCAAAAACTATCTACAGCCTCTAAAGATCTTCCTGGGCATTGCAGGAATCTATTTTCTGTGTTCTTAGTGTTCACTATTCCAGCACACCTGTCACACACAAAGACTACTCTGTCAGTTAATCATCCTGTGATTCTACAGCATCTTTTAGGTGTCCATAGCTTACATTGCATGCACCATATGGAATTTCAACCTACACCTTCTCGACATGTAAAGCAGGACCATTTCCCTAAAGAGATTAGTAATTTGTCTGTTTTCCTGCTTACTAGAACTTTGGTCTTTGCTAATTTAACTCTAAGGCCACTTGATTCCTGGTTTTACTGGCACACCTGAAGTTTCTTCTTTAAT
>NC_069008.1:12874700-12875583 GCF_001194135.2 Octopus bimaculoides | reverse complement strand
TATTCATCGGCTGAGACAGCAGTCGATAGACTTTCAAACAAAGCTAGAGAATACGCACATCCGGTGTTTAGGGTTTGGGTTACGCCGAAAATGGGTGGTGCGCATATTCTTTACCTCCGCCGACTTTTCTTCAACACAATATCAATCCCGGGACTCACGTTTTATATGCAACAATGCAGTTAAGCATCTCTTGCAGACAGATTATTCCGGCCCGTATAGTGTATTAAAAGTATTTGGCTTTGAACATTCATGGGAGACTGTCAGTGTTGATCGACTTAAGGAGGCTTTCGTCGGGTCTATTCCTCGACTACAACACTCCCATCTTCTTCTGTCACACATAAATATAACGCATTATCTATCAATAGGATAACCAAAAGTGCAAGAAAAGACATTAACCGGTTTAGATATACTCGTACATTTTTTTTGTTAACATACAAACACGCACACACACAAAAAGGCTTTATTTTTAAAGTTCCCACGAAAAATAGAACTGCAGAACTTTGTATTTCCTATGAATTTTTCCCTGAATACTTTTTCTCCACAATTTTTTATATAGATAGATTGCCCTTCAATACTGCCTATTTGGATTTTCATATCTTCTAAACATTAAAATGTTTCAGAAAAATATACAATTTTGAAAATAACCATGAAATTCCCACAGGTACTGCTAGTCTGTATTGTTACATCTTACCTGTTATACTGCATAAATCTGTGTTTGTAGTGAAATACCTTGAACCAAATCTTATTGCCAACACAATTTAACCAAAAGTAATTGCTCACAATAGAAATTACAAAAGTCGACTCGGAAACACAAACGGTGAACAAGCGCCAAGAAAAATATAAATGTACTATTTGTAAAAGATTAATCAAGAAGTATATATAT
>NC_069008.1:12871096-12874690 GCF_001194135.2 Octopus bimaculoides | reverse complement strand
TAAAATACAAAAACAAAGGGATTCTATAAATTTCTCTATCTGCGATGTCCGGTAGACTTGTTACAGTGTCATATCTTGAATATTTTTTCTGGAAAATAATGAAGTATCGAACGAACTTTAAAAGTGTTCAAAGAATGAGTTTCTCAAAAGTAAGTACTGCAAATGAAAAGGACATCAGATGATAATATCACGAGGTTTTAGATCGTTTCGTTTTCTCCATATCGCTGTTTTATTTAGTGAAATTGAAGTGAAACAAAGAAAGAAAATGATTCATGTAATGTTATGTTTCAAATATCCCTTACAACAACAAATTATCAGAAGTAAAAATAGACAACATGAAATGTATAGATTCACCTCAATAAACGAAGATTGGGGATGAAAAACTCGAACGATAAATTTATGGAGAAATATATAAAGAAGTATTTCAGTCATCAGCTGGATCGGGACTTGTCAGCGAACCATTCCTGAGACGTATGCGGTGGCTGGGCCGTTAACAGCGATGCTCTTGTCATCGCTGGCGACTCGCTCTACCGAAATCAGGTAATGCCCGTGAGGGTGCTTGGTTGTTCCAAAGCCTTAACCTTGCCATCGCACGCGGTAATACCGTTAGCCTGCGTCAATAGGTTCCGTTGAACCTTATGATGTTTGACCAATTGATTCACTTAGTATAGAATTCATCGAGGTCGACTATGCCCTTCATCCTTTCGGGGTCGATAAATTAAGTACCAGTTGCGTACTGGTTGATTTAATCGACTGGCCCCTCCCCACAAAATTTCAGGCCTTGTGCCTAGAGTAGAAAAGAGTATAGAATTCACGTTTTCCTTTCTTTCTTTCTCTCACCTTTCCCCACTCATGTTTGTGTTTTCTTCTGCTTTGGACTTGTATTTTAATGTGGTTTTGTATTGTATATGTATCATATACATACGTGTTATATACTCATTTTTGCCAGCATTTTCATATCTTCTAAACATTCAAATGTTTCAGAAAAATATACAATTTTGAAAATAACCATGGAATTCCCACGGGTACTGCTAGTCTGTATTGTTACATCTTATTTGTTATACTGCATAAATCTGTGTTTGTATATGTCAGGATGGAGAAAGTCTTTGACACCATCCCTCAGTCTCATATCTTGTGGTTGGTGAGAACCAGTCAAGCCATGTACCGTGGTGCTGTCAATAAAGTGAAACTCAGCAATGAGTATAGCAATGAATTTTTGCCAGCTGAGTGGACTGGAGCAACATGAAATGAAGTGTTTTGCTCAAGAACACAATGCGTCGCTCGGTCCAGGAATCGAAACCACAATCTTGCGATCATGATGCTGACACCCTAACCACTAGCCTTTACCTTAAACTATATATTCATCGAAAATTGTACATTTATATTGAAGAGAAAACAAGAATTGCAGAGATATTAAATAATTCATGCATCATCCATATTAAAAATCAAATTTCCTCCTGCAAATACTGAATTCGATTTTGGACACTGACCAGTCTTACTATTTTATCTCCACCTACCTCAGTCTAGGGAAACACAAAAGGTTTTATTTATTCCAATTTAGACAATCTATCTGATTATACCAACTACTCTAATACTACAAAGATAACATGATTCCCATCATCTCAAATGTAATGGAAATAGTTGTAAACAACTCCAGGCATACCTACACTATTGTACCCTCACATTTGAATGAAACTACAAGCAGCATATTTCTTTTTATTTCAGTTCCAACTTCAGCTGCAATACTTTAAGCATCCACTTTTTCTTGTCCTGTTAATTTCCAAGTTCAATTGATTAACAATATTATCACACTTGCACCTGAATTTTTGATGATGATAGTGTGTGTATGTATATATACAGGGTGCGGTGAATAAACTGTCGTCTAAATTACACAAAAATGAAAATAACAGTGACGTCTTATTTTAACAGATATATATATACCAAACATACATAAAAATATCTTGAAATACCAAAGAGTAAATTTATTCAATAAAATCGCCATTGGCTTCAACCATGGCCTCCAGACACACACATGTATATATACACACACAGAGACACATACACGGTAGACTTCTTTTTAGTTTCTGTCTACCAAATCCACTTACAAAGTTTTGGTCGGTCCAAGACTATAGTAGAAGACAATTGCCCAAGTTGCCATGCAGTGGGACTGAACCCAGAACCATGTGGTTGGGTAGCAAGCTTCTTACCACACAGCCACACCTGCGACTATGTATACATATATTACTAGATGACCATAAAATCTGGCTACATGGGAAATATCCCTAATATTCTTGTGGAATAGGCTCCTTACTCACAAGATGTTCATCTTGACTTTTTTTCTTGGGTATACTTAATGAGAAAGTGAACACAACAAAAATCACAGATATGAATCATCTGAAGGAATGCATCACGAATGAATGTGCTCAAACTGACAGAAATGAGGAGTTACAGCATTGGGTTTATGAGAATCTTGCAAAGCCCACCAAACTTTGCATCACTAATGATGGAATTTTTGTTGAAAATGTTATCTATTAACGTAGTTGAAAAAAATTATTGAAAGTATGCATTTTTGCTTATGTATTCAGATTTTATATGTATATATCAGGCATGTGGCATCAGTAATAACACAGGGTAGGCAGTTGGTGACCTTTATGTAGTAAAACACACAAAAAATAAGTGAAACACAAGCATGTGACTGAGTTGAAGGCAGATTTACTTCTGCCTTTATACTCTTTTACTTGTTTCAGTCATTTGACTGCGGCCATGCTGGAGCACCGCCATTAGTCGAGCAAATCGACCTCAGGACTTATTCTTTGTAAGCCTAGTACTTATTCTATCGGTTCCTTTTGCCGAACCGCTAAGTTATGGGGACCTAAACACACCAGCATCAGTTGTCAAGCGATGTTGGGGGGGACAAATACAGACACACAAACACATACATATATACAACGGGCTTCTTTCAGTTTCCGTCTACCAAATCCACTCACAAGGCCTTGGTCAGCCCGAGGCTATAATAGAAGACACTTGCCCAAGGTGTCACGCAGTGGGACTGAACCTGGAACCATGTGGTTAGTAAGCAAGGTACTTACCTCACAGCCACTCCTACGCCTATAGCACGTAAAGAAAACGGTGTTGTAGGAGTGTACAGAGCACATGTATATGCATAGATTAAATAGTGAGATTGAAAAGCAGGGGCGAATTATGCCTACCTAATCTACAAAAAGATAAAATATTTTGCATTTTATGCATTGTAATCAGATTAACCTTCATAATATATATATATATGTACATATATATACATATATATATATATATATATATGCATGAGTGGTTGGCGTTAGGAAGGGCATCCAGCTGTAGAAACTCTGCCAAATTTAGATTGGAGCCTGGTGTTGCCATCCGGTTTCACCAGTCCTCAGTCAAGTCGTCCAACCCATGCTAGCATGGAAAGCGGACGTTAAACGATGATGATGATGATGATACATATGTCTGAAAGACCAATTCTATGACACCCTCTTGCAAACTACCTCGTCGACGAGTGACAGGGACCTTCTCTTTGTGGCTGGAGACTTCAATGGTCATGTCGGACGTCGT